>NW_027526225.1:117148724-117418100 GCF_048455015.1 Haemaphysalis longicornis
ACATAATAACTAGGCTATTCGTACCTCGTTATTTTTTTCACCTCATGATTCGAAGTCATGATTGGTTTCTCACCTCAGTTGCGACTTGCATCCGCGAACGGTTTCCCAACACTTCGACGCCCGTGTTTTACGTCGGGTTTTAAACGACCGGACACCCCACCGCAGTGCCGCCTGCACCCGTTCGGAGCAGCGACAATACTTTCCAGACGATCGCGGACGACGGGAAAACGCACCGCAATTATACGGTCGCTCGCGCTCACCCTAAGCCCGCGCAATCAACGAACGCTGCACGCTTCGTTAAGCGTACGATTTCTCCGATTCATTTGGGGCCATCCTCATCCGCTTCGTCGTCGTTCCGCAAGGCAATGGCTTACTTTTCGATTTTCTTTTTATGGAAGTCTCGGCTCTCATTATTTCAAACTTGGGGACAGAACAAACGCGAAGTAAAATGTAAGAAATTATCTCATCTCTTCCATTCAAAATACCCTGATACCGTGCTTCGTTTTCTTCCGTCCCCTCCTCCCTCTCTTACTGACCATCTCCTCTGCATTCCGGAGTGTTAAGAGAACTAGAACAAGCCCTGAAGATTAAGACTAGTTCTTTTCTTTTTGTGAAAAAAAGAAAGACCATTACCGAGACTGTAGTAAGCATTATCGGAGGTTGGCAATTTTTCACCTGAAAGCAGTCAGCAGGTTCTGATAAATGATGGAGCAAAACTTGCTCCAAGCCCTTTTCATTGGCCGATCTTAACGTGGTGTATTTATGGCGTTTCAAAATGCAAGCTGAGGAAAATTTTCGTTTCGTACGTGTTCCCGGCTGGAACAGAACACTGCTGGCTAGTAATGAAACTCTGACTCCACCACAGCATCGGAGCGCCATTGCCCAATACGGCTCCGCGGGGAGTAATGAAGCATTTTTCGTCTAGATGGGCAGTTTTCGTGCTATCGACGCAGAATGTAATCGTTTGTGAAACCCTAGATCGTCTGGGAAAAAGTTTTAATTGCTGCCTCAAGGCAGTCGGGATCTGGGTCACCGTGTTGAGTCACCCGAATAACCAGGTTCTTCAACGAAATGTCGACGTACGGCATTTTTGAAAGTAATGATGTGCTCAAGTGAAATACACCGTCCCCATACGTGCAACGGTAGCAACTCTTAATTAGTCGCCTATATACTTTCGCCCCAGCCGTCTTCCTTGACTGATTGATTGATTGATTGATTGATTGATTGATTGATTGATTGATTGATTGATTGATTGATTGATTGATTGATTGATTGATTGATTGATTGATTGATTGATTGATTGATTGATTGATTGATTGATTGATTGATTGATTGATTGATTGATTGATTGATTGATTGATTGATTGATTGATTGATTGATTGATTGATTGATTGATTGATTGATTGATTGATTGATTGATTGATTGATTGATTGATTGTTGTGAGGTTTAACACACCGACGCAGCGCAGGCGATGACGCGTGCCGTAGTGGAGGGCTCCGGATTAATTTTGAGCACCTGGGGATCTTGAACGTGCGCCCAAATTTCGTGCACACGGGCGTTTTTGCTTTTCGCCTCCATCAGAAAAGCGGCCGCCGCGGCCGGAAATCGAACCCGCGTCTTTGTGCGCTTCGTTAGCTGAGACTACTTAGCTGAAACTTTTACTGTAGTCTTCCTTAACTGAAACTACAGTAAAAGATTCATTGCGGGTATAGCGAACATTTTCAGACTTTGATCACTGTCTTCTTCTTTCTTTTGTTTCATTGTGATGACAGCAAATATATGGCAGCTGCCTTCACCTTTCACACTGATACGTTCATTTTTTTAGATGACGAGCTCTACGAACGAAGCGCAGAACCTTATTGTCGGGCTTTGTAAAGTGTGGTGTAACATATTTGTAACCATTTGTAACAATTTTGCAGCCTGTTCCGTAACCCTTTTTGGGAACGCTACCGACTGTTCTCCGTCGCTGCTGTTTTCCTTTCCAGGTGCGAGCTTCCCGGATCGCGTTGATATTTGGCACCCCACGGTGATTTTTCTACCTGACAACGCGCTCCATTAAACATGTACACATAAACCTTTGATCTTAAACGGGAAAGCCGACAGCCAACAATTCTGAGGTAGGCACAGAAGCACTAGGTGCAGTTAAACCTGAATAATTTGAACAGATGAGGGGGCGAATGGTGTTTTAATGAAGCACAGTTTTAATCAAAGGAGCGGGGTAAACGTAATATTTACGTGAGATGTGTCAGACGATGCCTGTGGGCTGAGCTAGCCGATGAGTGATGATTTCCGGAAATCAACACCGAGATTGAACGGAAGTAAATGATGATGCACGCCTGTACGCTTTCTTTCTAACATGGCAGGGTTTTATTCCGGGATACACAGATTTCAATGACGTCCTATGCGTCACGGAAATGACGCAACGAAGCAAGCGGCCTGTAAAGGGTTCGCCCCTGCACACAGGGTCTTCTCGTGGGGAAGCAACCTTTAGTGCTAAAGAGTACGTTACACTTAGCGTTGTTCGTTTTCGGGTTTTGTATTTTAACACGAAAGTGTTTTATGCCGGGATACACCAAGATTTCACTGACGTCACATCCGTCCCTGAAATGACGCCGGTACACCTTTGCCGAAGCGACCCGCCAGCAGAAAGCCGCTCGCCAAGCACACCGACAGCCGACAGCACAAGATAGCCGCAGACTCGCAAATCATGCTCAGCTGCAGATTTCACTGCTCATTTCCCTTTCATGTTTTACCAATTCCTATTACAGAGAAATCCACCACAGTTTTTTGTCATGATCAACGAATATCGCTTGGTGCTTGCAGAGTCGCTCAAACACAGCCTGTTCTTTCTTCCAGGTAAGGGGAGAAGCGCGATGTGTCTCCAGCGTTGTCGTTACGTCAGTTGCCCCGGGTAGAAGCATTTGCTTTCTGACGTCAGAATGTTCGCCGCCGAGGGCTCGAAGGTCCTCAGGTGTGGCCTTTTTTATAACATCCGCGTCAGTCATTACGTCACAGGTCTCCGTACCGGCGTCAATCTCCGCAGAACCTCGAAAGTTATGCATCTGGCAATACGGCGCTGACGCAGTCGGCTTCGCCGCTTGAGTTCGTTGCTACTGAGCGTAGTTGGCGGTGAGGTATGTTGGAACCACCCGTGCGTTTGTGTTCGCATTCGACTTCCCGAGCGTTTTCACGTCTTGAAATACACGGATTCTTGATGGAACATAGCGCCAGTTTTAGTAAACCAGAGATTTGAATTAAGGACATTGTATTTAATGTGTCTGTTGATCGCCACGCGCGTGCAAATGGAAACTTCGGAATGTTAAGAAAGATAGAAAACCCGCAAAATATGCATCCTTGGAAAGGACGTGGAAAAACAACAGCGGCTAAAACATTCTCAAACTACAGTTAAGACTCAAACGTTGCTTTCAATCCATTTCGAAAACAATGTGAATATCAGCTCACCTACAACAATCGACTTTGTCTCCAACCGGCGACAAGGTACGTTAATGCTTCATTCAGGCTAGAGGCTGGATCTATATCGTCCGCTCATAGAATCGATAGCCGGAAGTACACTTCTTTCCACGTTTTATTTTTCCGTAAGTGTGCGCAAATCGCTGCACGAATACGACGCAATGAATTATCGTCCCCTGCTACATGCAATAAGAGCTTCCTCGCCCACTCCGCATTAATCGATTCCCGGCTAAGCGCGGAATAATTTGTGAGCGAGGTTTGTTTCGAAGTTCCTGTTTGAAATCAAGGTACGTACTACATGCGCGTCTACTACCGACTGAAACGCAGGAAAAAATCTGCACTACTTCCGTCGCCTTCCCTACGGGAGTACGGGAAGCTCGCTCGGTTCGCGAGAGCACGCCGTGACGTGGGTGGGTGCACGGGGACGAAACCGTCGTGCGTATCGAGTTTGGCTGTGCGTGGCTGGGGGCAATCAACAAAGCCTCCTCCTCCCGGTGGAACCCTACCCGTCGGCGTTTGGTTTATCTGTCAGGTATTCTTTTTTTGTTGTTATTGTTGTTGTTCAGCGTTAGCTCTTTATCGACGATTGCGGTTGCGCGTAATGTACTGCCACGCAGCCGGTGTTGCGGCGTTGCAGTCGTCTCCTGTTTACGCTTAAACCGCTTTCTTCTTTGCGGGCGAGCGTGTTCTGGTACCTGCAGTGCTGTTAAGCCCTCTCCCAATTTCCCTGATTGCGTTCACCACGGCGAAACGCGCAATCTCGTCGGCGATGCGTAGCTCCTCTCGGAGATTGGCGTCACTCTGTTTGGAGCTACGTAGACGTGATTTCCCTTTGTTTCTCTGGTTTCGTGGGAGAGCGCGGAGAAACTAGAGGCATGTCGGAGGCGTTTTTCAAGAGAGTTTTGTAAGTCCAATGTTGTATATTCCGTACCTGTTAGGCGTGCATCAAATGCTTCACTTGCTAACGCAACTCGCTGTTCCGCTCACGGAGATTCATTTATTATTCTTCAGAGGCATTGACGTATGCAAAGACTGAAGAGCTAAAGCAGGCGGAGGGACTGAAGATATCTTTTTTCAAAGAGTCCACTAAATTATAATCGATATCTGAGCGCCCCTTTTTATGGTCATCCTTCCTGGCGATGAGCGATCAAATCCGCAACCCTTCTTCTCTTCCAACTTTGTGCAGAGGAATCACAGCAGCGAGAGCTAAAAGCTGTTTTGTTGAGTAAACAAAGTGTAAAAAGATCATGTCCGGTTTTAAATATTTTTAACAATAAGCTTTTTAGCATTACGAGCTAATGTCCGAGGAAAAATATGCCACAGGATTGCAGGAACCGACATCACTTCTGGCCACCTATAATGCCTGAATGTCATGAATTCTCACAGCCTGTATCGCAGTAAGGACAACGCGCGTGCCGGTGAAAGTCACGAAACAGCTGCCGCCAAAAATCGCTTGCAGCATGCAAATATTTTTTTGGCTAACTATCTTAGCAGTGGAAAAAAAGCCACCTTATTCTTAATTATTATTAGTAATTTTATTATTAAACGCTCAATAAAGATTAAACGCTTCAGCGTTTACTCGGCACTTTCGTTTGGAATACACGTTACTTATTTTAGGAGTTCAAGGACATTTTGGCACCTGCAATGCGAAACAGATAATCGCCCCTTTCCTTAAGCTCGCTTGTAATTATATCCTATTACGAACTTCATAATAAAAACTTTGTCGTTAGGTTCGTGAATCTGTCGCGTGTCTGTACGTGTTACAGGCACAGAAATATTTATAACAAAATATTTTGAGGTAGCTTTGTTTCAGTGCACAGTCGCTCTACAGGCAAAACACGCTTTACAGGAGCAGCAAATTGAAAGGGAAGGAACTTGTTCTAAGGTGACATATTAGGGAAATTAAGGCGATAAAATGCGTATCAAACATCTTGGTTGGCATCGCTGCACAAGCTGGAACTATGGAGCTAACAATCTTTGCTGAGTTTTTTTAATCTATGCTACAAAAAGCCTCGTGTGCAGACTATCGTGTAGCTTTGGCGCTTCAGTTTCAAGACACAGTTGCGTTTTCTGTTTTAGGTGCTTTTGATGCGATAGCACTGGATGCACCGCTCCCGAAGAGACGTGATTGTGAGAGCTCCTGAGTGAAAAAAGGCGTGAGGAGAGAATGCCGAAGCCTCTGAAGCCTTCTGAGCAGTAGAAAGCGAACACCACAGGAAGGAGAAGGGTTCGTCTCTTTTGCCTGTACGGAGAGGCTGCCTGGCGCCAACGAACACGTCACCTCCTCTTTCTTCGTTGTAGGGTGTGCTCTTCTTTTATTTTCACTTACAAGGACTAATTAAAAATTAGCAGTGTCTTAGATCGGCTACGCCAGGATATACGTAGCGTGACCTAAGGTTCAGCAATCCAATCCAATCCAGTCCAGTCCAGTCCAGTCCAGTCCAGTCCAGTCCAGTCCAGTCCAGTCCAGTCCAGTCCAGTCCAGCCCAGTCCAGTCCAGTCCAGCCCAGTCACTGCTCCTCGTGCATGCGCAGCACGGCTTTCCAGGAGCCACGCGAAACTGTTATCAAGTGGCTCCGGCGCAGCGCCAGACTTGGCTACGGCGAAACGGAGGCGCACAGCTGGGCACGCACCGGCGCCAGTGCGTCTGCCACGGCTATGACGTCACTCCTCTGGAATTCGCAGACCGGCGAATGTGCAGACCCAATTCTCTTCACACCCGTACTCCAATCGGGTTGGATATCGAATCCAATTTAATCCAATCCAATTCAATGCTCCTCGCGCTTGCGAAGCACGGCCCTTCAGGGCCCACGCGAAACTGCTCAACCTCGGCCGGTGTAGCTTATGCTACAAAGAGACCCTCGTACAGCGCGCTCTGTACTAAACAAAAACAGAGGGAGTTGTTATTAGGCTCAGCACAGGGGACGTTGGTGCGAGACACGCCATTGCGTACTGCAAAGAAACTTCTGGATAGGAAGGAGGGAGAACAAAGTGATGAGGAAGATGAACGGGGTAGAGGAGATTGGAGGACCAGTAGTGAATGCGATGACGGGAGCGAGATAATGGGTAAAATTATTTAATTTCTCCAACACAAATTTGTTCCTCAACAGGCTTTGCCGCGGAAGCGGAGACTCCAACGCATGAATACAAATGATACGAAGTGCTCCCTCTCCTTGTTCCGTTCTTCAAGATTGATTTATATTGAAGCCTATCCTGAAGGGAAATCTGTGCTACTCCTCAGAAGCAAGTGACATGTTCCCTGTAAGCGAAGGATTGTGGTTTGAGTTAAAGACGAACTCAAACAATAATGGCAATCATAATAACAATGCGTCGAAGTTTTAGTCCATTTTAAAAACACAAATACACACAAACAGTATATATTATATACAGGATGATCAAAGCTAAGTCGACGGGATTTTTTTTAATTTGGCACCAAAATCAACATGCCGACCGCTTTTTCAGTCAGGTTATGAGCCCAGGGGGACACAGAATGCGGTGGTACTTATTGATGTCAGTGGCTTAATTAGCTAAAATTGAATAATTATCTTTTTAGTGGCTGCAGTAAGCAAGCATGTTTGTATTGAAAGGTTAGAAGCAACCGTCTTTCTACACAGCTTCATTTGCCACAGTTCTTCTAGGGCATCCGTGCTCTGAGATATCGAACTGCGAAGTTTAATTGCCGTTCGCCAGATTACGCATGCAATACAGTGAGGACAGCGCAAAGCTCATCCCTTCTGTGACGAGCCTGCTGTGTACGGTGTTTATTTTAACAACGGGGTGGAGGCGTGGGCAAAAGTGGTAACTGGCACCCTTTCAGGCTTGGCTTAGACTTACCCGTCGAGTCATTGGTAAGATGGCTTCCACGCAATGCGCCGAATATCTCGGGACCGCAAAAAAGCGTCGAAGAAAATTTTCCACCATACCCTATCTTATACGACGCTCCTGTAAGACCGGCTTAGAAGAAAATAGCCCGCTCCTATAATGTACAATAGACCAACGTAAGAACACCGCGTGACCAGACGGCTTCATTATGGGCTTTCTTTCGCCGAGAGCTTAAGGGAACGCTCTAGTGCCCTTGCTTTTCTTTGCCAGCAGGCTGTAGGCCTGCGTATATCGTGCTCTCATTTCAGCGGCCGCCGCGTCTTCATGCTTGCCCGCCGCCAGACTGCCCAGAGGCGTTGCTGCATAGCTGTCGTTGGCAACGGCTCTTTTCCCCACAGCGCGGCACGAAAATGTCATTTATTTAGACGGCGGCTCGTGGGCCGTTCCCTTCAAGGCCGGCCCATAAGCCAAAGGCAGTGGGCTCATGGCGCCCTCGTGGATGTCCCCTCGTTTTTCATTTCTCGCTCTTTTCCGCGTTTCGGCTAACACGCGCCGCCTGCTGCCACGTTGCCGCCGACGCGTTCCGACTGCTCTTCCCTCGAGCTCTTCTGGGCGTCTGTTCAACGGACACTACAACCTTTCCCCTTTCGGTGTGCGCTGTTGTTATAATTCATACGCTTCGCGACGGACTTTAATGTCACCAAAAACAGCCCCCTGTGGTAGTCTGATCTTTTTGGAGACGTCTGGACGGCTTAGCGAGGCAAGGTTTAGTATGAAGCTATGTTTTTGAAGGCGATATTCTTTTTAGGCTGCTTGTCTGTCTGTCTGTCTGTCTGTCTGTCTGTCTGTCTGTCTGTCTGTCTGTCTGTCTGTCTGTCTGTCTGTCTGTCTGTCTGTCTGTCTGTCTGTCTGTCTGTCTGTCTGTCTGTCTGTCTGTCTGTCTGTCTGTCTGTCTGTCTGTCTGTCTGTCTGTCTGTCTGTCTGTCTGTCTGTCTGTCTGTCTGTCTGTCTGTCTGTCTGTCTGTCTGTCTGTCTGTCTGTCTGTCTGTCTGTCTGTCTGTCTGTCTGTCTGTCTGTCTGTCTGTCTGTCTGTCTGTCTGTCTGTCTGTCTGTCTGTCTGTCTGTCTGTCTGTCTGTCTGTCTGTCTGTCTGTCTGTCTGTCTGTCTGTCTGTCTGTCTGTCTGTCTGTCTGTCTGTCTGTCTGTCTGTCTGTCTGTCTGTCTGTCTGTCCGCCCACCCGTCCGTCTCCGGATTCAGCCACCCGGCCAAATTTTTAAAGAATTCGCGAACGGAACGTTTACACAGGAACAACATTTACAAAAACTAAGTCTGCAAGCATACTCCATACTTGTCAACATTGCTCAGCAAAAAAAGGGCATATTTTAGGCAGAACTTAAGTTTATAACTGATAGGTATGGGTGTTTTTGTACTTAAAATAGACGTGGTTGCAATTTTGACGATTTAAAAAAAACACAATAAAAACATCATTTTAACTACAAAATACCAAAACCGCTCGCGTCCGAGCCTCGCCCCAGTAACTCGAGCGTTAAGCCCAACAGTAACAAAATTTCACTACAGATGCCCCCCTGAATAGGTAATGCGAACGCAGGAAAATCGAGTTGAATTCAGAAAACCTCCATGGTGCATATCGGGGAGTATTGGTCATTAAAGGTAACAGAGTGGATCCCTAGAGAAGGCAAGCGTGGCAAGGGGCGGCAGAAAGTTAGATGGGCAGACGAGATTAAGAAGTTTGCGGGGATAAATTGGTCGCAGTTAGCACAGGACCGGGATAATTGGAGATCTATGGGAGAGCCCTTTGCCCTGCAGTGGGCGTAGATGATGACGATGATGATGATGATGATGATTATGATGATGATGATGAAGAAGAAGAAGAAATAGAAGAGGAACAGCCTGAGGTGGGCTCAGGAATCCAAATGTGCGTTTCTTGGCACCGTGAGTTCACTTGGCATCCAGAACTGGGAAGCTACCATCAGGAGAGAAGAGACGGTCACATACCAGGGGCCGAAAAAGATCATCGTCCTTCGACAACATCGGCAGCGAAGCGAGGAGATACGTGGCCAATATTTATTGAAACATTACAGGGATAGTTTGCAATACGAAAATGTGTAAAAACGCGTCCCGCACGATACGAAAAAAAGAAACACACGTTGATTTCGTTAGTTCGATCTCAGTCCCGTTTTTGTGTGTGTGTGTGTGTTTTTCGACACTCATGAAAGCGCACTATTACGTAGAACTGTGGCTGTAACTTTTAAAACGAGGGAAGCTCACACTAATACCAACAACTTGAAGGTAGCGAAGCTGTGCGCAACATATACACGACCATCACGAAGGTGCAAGTCCACGACTACAGCTGAGCCGATTTGCTTCCTCTGCGCTGCCGCAACGACCTTTACTCAATCATTGTCGCATTAAGTGTGAGCTTCTCTCATTTTTTAAAGTGGTAATCATTAGACGTCACCTTAGAGGGGCGTACGCTATGACGTGTCTTTCTAACTCCGAGCAAGTGTTACCACCATTACGGCGAACGCTGGATTTTTTCCTCTAATCTCGGCCAATCTCCCTAAGTGGGTAAGCTTGGCTTGACAAACGTGCGCGGGGGACTCTGGGCGGTCGTCGGGAGTCACGCACACACGAGCGCTAGGCATTTTACTTGGTTTTGTTAACTGTCGGGTGGTCGCCGTGAGGTCCGCGCTTACGTGCGCTCGCTCGGCACGTTCTAGCTATTTTTAACTGCGGACACGAAAAATTGCTATTTGCTAAACAAATTCGCTGTTAAAAATGTAACATAGTTGAGCTCCTTGTACTAGCACAAACGCAACCTCGTAACGAGCAGTTCTTGATAAGAGGCTATCACTGTGAACAACTAAACTGGTATGCCTGCATAGGGTAACCTACAGATCAAGCTTCCCGACTAATGTCGACAGTGAGGGAGTGGCTGAAGCTCCCACTGAAAAAGGCATTGGAAACAGCGCGCGCACATGTAAGCTTGGTAATCCTAAGCGAACAGTAATAATGAGAGATAATTTATGAGCAGGCTGCAGACGATCGAAAAATAAATCGCCCGCATAGGTCTAGCATGACGCTTATTCAGAAGTCCAGCTGAGTATACAAGGTACGGTCCTTTTCGGTATTACAGCTGTTGAGGTTACTTGAAAATAACAGCATATTTTAATGTTTCCTTGCTGTTTATCGTCTTTAGACGACATTTCCACGGCAGCAAGCAGACACGCAGCGACTGTTTTGTAACAGTGAATGCTGGGAGCAGCGCAACTGAAACTGATTGAAAGAGCTAGAAATTGTTTTGCATGTTAAAGACAGGTCACGACGATAACCAACTACGGCATGGTTGTTCCCGGCAATGATGTAGCTATAAAGGAGTTTTACGTTGTTATTAGCCCTGTTAATGAGAGTTAAAAACCGGTGCAATTATGCAAGGTTTTTGTTTCTTTTACAGTGAAGCCCTCATGTGCCGGGATCATTGCCTTTTTTGTCGCAGTTGAAGTAGCCGACCACCTTCTTGTTTCCGCCCTCATCGTAATGGCCAACGTCCCCCATCCGTTTCATCGATGCAAATAGCGGGCTACGCCGGCATGGTCGACACGTGGCTTCTTGAACAAAGGATCCACTCCTACCTTCATTGCTCAATAAACGTTTCATATCTCTCGCTTTCTCTTTTGGGCGGCCACGTAACTAAATATAAACCAAACTGATTCCCGCTTCTGTGTTTGTCGACGTACGGCCCGTCGGCAGCGTTGCATGACAATCCGAAGCGCAAAAACGCTAACACGTTTCACCTAGGTACACTAGGTACGTTTCACATAGGTACACTTTTTTTTTTCACACATTGTCCAAGTGCTTCAGCTTCTCGACGAGTGTTTAGGAATGTGTTCCTCAATGGACGAGGGAGCTGATGCAAATACTCATAGGCAGAATTGACATTACGACGGAAATTGACGGCATCAGTGATATCGTGTCCGGTAGTAATGTCTTTTGCAGTTATGATGCCATGCCTGCTTCCGGTTACGTCAACTTCCGTGACGTGAGTTTAGTACGGTGCTTTGCAGTAAAGCAGCGTTCAGTGGATCCCACGCCCGAAGAGGGTAACTAGGGAGCGCTAGGGGTTTCTTGTAATGCGCCGCGTATGGCGCTGAGAACGCACCAGACGCAGCTTCACAGGTAAAATACGATATTGGAATCAAGAGTGTCCAAAATTTTTTGAAAGTTGATGTCTAGGGTTAGTCGCTGTGACTGTGTTTAACAAACTGATACACCGTTACAGATACTCAAAGCGCAGCCTAGGAAATAAGAGTGTTGCCATTTAAAAAAAACTGTGGTTGATTCCTCTGCCAATCGGTAAAACACGAAGGTTAAATGGGCAGTGAAATCTGCAGCTGAGCATAATTTGCGGGTCGGCGGCTGTCTTGTGGGTGTGCTCGGCGAGCGACGTCCTGCTGGCGGGTCGCTTTGGCAAAGGTTTACTAGCGTTATTTCCGTGACGGATATGACATGAGCGAAATCTTGGTGTGTCCCGGCATAAAACATTTTTGTGTTGAAATACAACACCCGAAAACGAAAAACCTAAGTATAACGTACTCTTTAATACTAAAGGTTGCTTCCCCGCAAGAAGACCCTGTGTGCAGGGGTGCACCCTTTACAGGCCGCTTGCTTCGTTGTACAGGCGTCACTTCAGTGACGGATATGACGTCACTCAAATGTTTGTGTATCCCGGAATAAAACACTTTCGTGTTAAAAGAACATACTAGGCTCATACGATGCAACGTTTTACCGTTTGAAAAGTGAAATTGTTTACGCCACTGCGGCCGACAGTGGCATTATCGTTTTCCGCGTCAACTTGATCCGCTTCACTTCAACGCGGAAAAATCACCGTTGGTCGCTTGAAATACCGGCCAATCCGACAACAACATACACCACCAGCCCGTGCCGGCTGTTTCTAGAGAAATAAGCCTCCACATAAGCCAAGTTCCTCGTCTCGTGATTGGCCGGCTCCATTTCAGCTTAGTGTAGTTTTCACATATCGACCAATGTCAGGGGCGAAAAGGGTGTCCCACGTCGAAACGCTGTGCAGAGGCTATCTGCTCGCTGACGTCGCCTGCTGTCGACACGGCGGATGTCGCGCTCTGAGATTAGGTTTCTTGCTCAATCCAACCCAATCCGCTCAGTCCCGACGCCCGCACTTAGAAAGATCCATGTTCAAGGCCACGGCAACAAACTTGACGTCGTCGCTATCACTTTTTATAGAGAAGTCAACAAGTTCACACCAAAGCCTTGCCATGCTGCCTTTTTTTTTGGTAGAAGTATGCTATTCCGACTCCATCATTTTATGATGTCTTTAACGTGATGATTTTTGTCGTGTTTTTTTTTCTTGAAGTGGTATGCTCGCTGCCATTAGCGCTTCTAACAAACAGATCTGTATTTTTTGCACGAATTTTACTTTTTTAAGCCAATTATTAATATAACAAGATTTTAAAATGGCACAAATTGCTCAGAACCCCGTGTGAAAGAAGAACATTTCACTGAAAGGAATTTCGCACCGCCATTATGAGGCCATTGGCACATTTGAGGAAAGTTCCTTTATTGGCAATTGGCGGTGAGCGCGAACACAGGCGGCGCTGCGAAGCGCGCCTCCGTGACGTCAGCTTCGGGATTCTCGCATTTGTCGTCTGCTTCACTGAGGATCGCTCTCCCTGCTGTTTCTTTGCGCTCGGTCAACGTCTGATGCTTGTCCGCACCAGAATTGGCGTGTGGGTAACTTTTTACCATAATAATAGGCTTAAAATCGCGTACACTAGCTCATGGTGTCAATTGAAGTATAGTTTTGGATACCGCTACGGGAGAAACATTGCCGGCGCCACCCCATTCCTTGCGAAGCCGGTCCTGTGCGGAGCGTGAAGAGTCGGAGCTAGGCGTCAGCTTCCCATGTAAGCATTCGAACAAAAGGAACAGTCAGCTGCTAATAACCGACAACAGCGAAAATGGAAGACCAAAACAAATTCTAGGCCTTCAGGGCTGTCGGCTTTGGCAGAAGGTATCACGATTCCCGGTAATCATATGTAAGGTAAAACAGTTTTTGCAACCTTGCCGAACGCTCGAACGCGTTTTGTCACATCACTTTACGTTGTCAAGGCATGAAAGTTTGCCGACATGCACTATATACTGCAAAAACTGTAGGTTGAGTTCCAAATAACCCAGTGTGTACATACGCGCGTGCTGATTCTATACCAGGCATCTAACCAGTATGGAGGTTTATTGAGCAAAACGAGTCACGTCTTCGTTAAATTTATAGTAACACATATATGTTTGTTAAGACCTGGAGGGATATTTCGGAACATTTTGCACAGCCATATCTTCCCGATATTCGGATATGCGTTATAGGAAAACTGCACTCAAGAGGAGGAGGAGGAGGAGTAAGGGGAGAAGGAGAAAACTTTGTTTAACAATTAAATCGACCTGGTTTGTGGGCCGGGTCCTCAGTCCAGGACAAGAGAGTAAAAGTAATTTTCTTCAAATCATAGAACGCCATCCCGAGTAGAATAGGATTTGTTCTTCGCGCCTGGAAGGGTTGAAAAGCAATAAAGAGCTACTTGGAATTCTTCTTCGGTTTCGAGTCTTGTAATATATGCAGGTATACTATTTATTACGTTAGTTAGCGAGTATATCATGCCTTCAACACCGTAATCATGTCATCATTGTTCGAGTTGAGAGTCAGTTCGTTATGATAACGATATAATTACGATAGAAATTCGGAGCACAAAAGCCGCCTTCGAGTACTGTGGACCACGTTGTTTAGGGCGCGATCGCGGTGGCGTAGCACAAACCTTCTCATTGTATTTGCATGTGAATAAACAAAGCACGCTGCGGATATGCACCTTCTTGCACGCAGCTGTAATGAAAGCCAATTTGTGAAGAAGGGAATGTATGCCATACAAAATGAAGGAAATATCCACACGACCTTTGTGAGGCTCCCAAACACTCTGAAACCTCCTAATAAGAAGTTGGTGACGGCGCAGAAAAATTAATGCGTTGGGCAGAAAAAAAAGCAAGAAACATTAATCCGATACAAGACAACAACGAAAGAAACAGAAGAAAGCCGCTTTATTTCCTGCTGTGCGATGAGCGTGTAGAGGCCGCTGCTTGGTACGTAGTATTAGACTGTTGAGTCTTCATAGGAGCATCTCAAAAATAGTGCAGGGAAGCCTACGCATTTTGTATACTTATCGAGAAGCTCTGATCGCTGATCCTCGCGAATAAGCAAGAAAGGACGAGTTACACACGATCTTCTGACCGATACTCCGAAGAAAGTTGTTCTCTATCTCTTCGTGTGTTGCAAACTTGTGGGGGATACAGCTTCAAATTATTCAGATGCCTCAGAAGCTGGCAAAATAACTGAGTCGCTAGAAATACGCTTCTTAACGCACTACAGCAACGAAGCGGGCGATTTCTAGCCCAGGCACTGTTGCCCCTCACAAGCGGAGTGTAGTAGACGACAGCGGCGCGAATCCCTAAGCCGACGTCAGAGCCAGGGGGCGCCACTCAAACATCTCACCGCCAATAGAATGAACCAACTATTTGGTCCTGATATAAAAATATACACAAACGAACGCACGAACTTGCCTTACAAACAAAACACTCTACTGCATTAATGAAGTTGCATCCTCATTTTTTTTAATTTTTGGTCGGCTTTGGTAGGTGTAGTGATGCATGTGGCACGCAACAGTGATAGTAAGGAAGATAAAGAAGGAGAATGAGAGGACGACTACAGCAAAATTAGCAAAAAACAACTGTGGTTGATTCCTCTGTCATAGGAATCGGTAAAACACTAAAGTGAAATGTGCAGCAAAATCTGCAGCTGAGCATGATTTGCGGGTCGGCGGCAGTCTTGTCGGTGTGCTGGCGAGTGACGTCCTGCTGCGGGTCGCTTCGGCAAAGGTGCACTGGCGTCATTTCCGTGATGAATACGACGTAAGTGAAATCTTGCTGTATCCCGGCATAAAACACTTTCGTGTTGAAATACAACACCCGAAAACGAACAACCCTAAGTATAACGCACTCTTTAGTACTAAAGGTTGCTTCCCCACAAGAAGACCCTCTGTGCAGTGGGGCACCCTTTCCCGGCCCCTTGCTTCTGACGTTATTTCCGTGACTGATATGATGTCATGGGAATCTTTGTGTATCCCTGAATAAAACTCTTTCGTGTTAAAAAGGAGGAGGAAGAGGAAGACACCGGAACAGGGAACGCAAAGCCGGCTGGAGTTCGGGTGCGCCCGTACTCCACCCGAGGGCATCGACCATGCATCAGCGCTGGAACGATGACAGCTTCGCACAGCGAGGCCTGTGCCGTAGGGCCGGACACTCGTTCATCTCCAGGCACGCGAACTTTGCGCCGGGTAGCCTGGCCATCGTTCCCCCCTACGGGGGCCACCACGTTGTCGGACGGACCGCCTGCTCTTCCCACAAATCGAGGCACCCGTGCCTTGAGCCGGGGATCCGCGGCTTGCGCCAAGTCATCGGGGGCACGGTTGTGTTGTATAATGTAGTTCTTTTCATACCACCAGGTGGCGTACAGTACTAAGGTGCCCAATTTCCAGTATCATCATCAGTAACAGCAGCTCGGTTATAAATAGCATGTAACAAGAATAAAGGCTCTCTTTTCCGTGGGTACGAGGTCGCGTCTGCATCTCTCTGCCACGTATGGTGACTCGGTGGGCGGCGGATACAACAGGCACCACAGTTCATGGTGGATCTACCGTTCCTGCCAGTCAAGGCATCTGTGCCAAAAGACCCGAACGCTACGCTACGACCACCGGCCACTCCAGAATGCGAAGCCGTCGGGCAAGTTTACCTTTCTACAATGGATGCACCGGACGACGCACCCGAAGAAGAACTGTGAGCTTGTTCTTCTTTGGCTGCGTCTAATCTCACGGCAGCTGTGAGAATTACCTCCAGGAAATTCTCAGGGAAGTTTACATAAAAGCTGGCTGGCCTAGAATTTGCTGAAAAATTTTAGGTCGCAACGTAACCTAACATAACATAACCTCACCGAACCTAGCGTAACCTAACCGAACGCGTCATAACCTACCCAAATCCAGCCCAACCGCAAGAAAACTAATCTAACCCAGCCAGACGAGGCAGAACACAACCTATATTAAACGTAATTCAACCCATTCTATAACTCTTGTCTCGCGAGTCCTTGATATAGTAAGAACCAGAGTAAAGAAAAGTATTAAGAAAATCCCGATGGCCGAAAAATTCAAAATCTGAAACAAATGAACATCAAAATGTCGGACTCGAACCTGAGCCTTCTCGTTTACAACGAAGTACCACACCACAGCGCCGCGGGGGGCAGCTGGATATACGGCTTTTTAGGGAATATTCATCCCATAGAACCTCCGCATAGCCTGCTTAGCCAACGAGAGGTGACTGCCGTGACAAATTTCTGATGGTAATTCTCACGGTTCCCGGGATTATATACACTGCCTTCATTTTTATTAATAGTGACATTTAGCGGGTCCTAGAACTGTTGTTCTTTGTACAAAGACCATTTCATTTAGCTTTCCTTTTTGCAGAGTGTGTGCGTAGTGTCGCCTCCTTTGTTGCATTCTGGGCGTCTTGAGCTCTTGAGTCCTTTTATAAACGTGTCTGGTTTCTTTCGAGACCCGTGTTGCCTCTCGTTCTTAGTTCGTCACGTGCGCAAGTTTCGTTGTTCATCAACACCCGAACCCTGACATCATCACAACAGGGTAGCCCCTATCATACGTACTCATATTCCGACTACGTATAAACCTGTCGTTTTTTCCTTATTTTCCAAATGTCTGCTTCCAGACAGTGACCTTACACGTTCGCATAGACTGGTCCATTCAGCATCATTCTCAACTACAACTATAAGGTTCATCCGTTTATCTCTATTCGCGCAGTGCCCATTTAAATTCCTCCCTTGGAAGCGTTGGGCGCCTCTTTTCAGGTCCTCAGAGTAAACAGCTCTATTGACATCAGCGGGAGGGTAATTATCTCCGCTCGAATGGGCTTGGCAGTAGGGATGGAAAGAGCTTACGAACACCGGCTTATCACCACGTTTCAAATTCAGTCTCGAAATTACGCGCTGGGTATCATTTTATTTTAGAGTAAACATTGTTTCTTTTGCTGGAGCGCCCATTGATTAAAAGGAACTCGTTTTTTGCGTGTTACATTATGTCGTGGGCTTAGCCTGGCTCTAGAGCTGCCACGCCAGCGAATCACCGTCTGGAATGTTACGAAACTGTCGCCTGTTTCAAGCGTTCGCCGCCGTCGACTGCGGAGAAGAAAGAGCGAACGCGAAGGCGTGTTATTTATATATTTTTTGCTTCGGCTCCGTGATTTTTTTTTCTTTTGCGTTAAAGGGCTGGGGTGAATATCTCGAGAGCCTTCGCAAAAGCGGCCGTACGCCCACGTTTGTTTCTCAAAAAGGGAGGCACCATTTTGGCTGATTGTTTCTAGCCGGAGCCAAAGTTAATCGCCCGAGAAAACCTTTTGTGCGGAGCGGCAAAGAGTTTTCGGGCATTAGTGTTGCAACCGAGAGAAGGCACTCCAACCTGAAGTAAATCTTCTCTGTAAGCTCTGTGCAGACCATGAAATGCTGGCTTTGAAAATGTCATTCCTATTCAAGCAACCCCTTAGAATATCGGTATGCAGGTCCCCATTTAATAAAACCTTATCTCTCTCTCTCTCTCTCTCTCGTGGTCTCAGTCTCGATCTCTCGAAGGGGTGTTTCATAACTTATATGCGTCGTTCTAAATTTCGCTTTCAGCGAGTGTTACGAGCCTTGCTATAATTGCATTTGCCTACGTAATGCGCCAAGCAGAATATAAATTCCACTTTCCCTTTGTTGAGACACGAAGCTCGCTTTAAACCGGTTTCACCCTAGCTGTGAGGGCCATATGATCCGGCAAAAGATGTCGACGACGGTGGTAGGGAGGCAAAAACGCGTTTGGGGAAGTGAGACAATATTAGTCCGCTTCCCACCATGGGAACAGCATCAGTAAAGATAGCATGATCATGCTTCTCATGACGGATATAATCTTTTTTAGTGCGCAAAAACTTCGCACCCGATACAGTGGTGTGGCGACGGCTGCGGTGACGGCGATGTCCGCGTAACTGAGCGTGTGAACGAGACACCGAATCCCGAAAGAAAACGGAGGAGGGCTGCCTGGCCAAAGTGTGAGGGTGAGGGCGGCATGCTCTGCTAAGGCGTTATCTCTCTCTCTGCCTCCCCCTCATCCTTTTGCCGTGCGTCGCCGCCAGGGAGCGCCCTCCCCGTCACACTTTCGCCAGGCGCTCCTCAGTTTGTGGCTCATCCGAACCACATTTGCGCGGGAGGTTCAAACTCGATTTGCAACAACAGGCTCGGCGATGGCGACGTGCCGCGAGATAACGGCAGAGTAGCGCGCGCTGTCGTTGGTTCGCTGATCACGCGATCCCTTTTTGAGACGCAGCAACTATGTACCATGACCGAAAAGACTGCAGTTCGCGCCGCACACAAATTTCGCATTTGGGAGTATAGTAATCGTCAGCTGTTTTTGCCTACACATTAAAAAAGAACAGATTATTTCCCCGCCCTTCCCATTATTATCTAATGGGGATAGGGTGAAATTGTATAAAAATTTACCTTACAGGCCGGGAGAGTTCGGAGCAAGTAAAAACGAGTTATAATGAACATAAATTTCAAGGTTGCACACAACCTTGGTCATTTAGCGAAAATACTGACGTTTGAGCTTGAAAACGCGGGTGCGATGCCCGGCCGCGGCGGCCGATTTTCTCATAGAGGCAAAAAGCAAAAGCACTCGTGTGTTCGAGATATCGGCGCACGTTTAAGATCTCCATGTAGTCGAAATAAATCCTGAGCCCTCCACTACGCCGCGCCTCATCGCCTGTGTAGTGTCGGCGCCTTAAACACCGAAATCAATCAATCAAAAATACTGCCGTCGTAGTCTTACTGAAG
Source organism: Haemaphysalis longicornis (assembly GCF_048455015.1). Lineage (NCBI taxonomy): Eukaryota > Metazoa > Arthropoda > Arachnida > Ixodida > Ixodidae > Haemaphysalis > Haemaphysalis longicornis. The sequence goes on from NW_027526225.1 coordinate 117,168,033, forward strand.
TGACGTTTAAATGTTCTCTTTAAATCTGGACTTTTACTGTGAATATTGTAAGTAAGAAGGACACGTGTTTGCTTACTTGGCAATGCATTTTAAAATTTTCGGCTACTGTCGTTTTTTCTTCGCAGGAATGTCGCCCCTAGTTTTATGTACAGGTTTTCTTGAATTTGTCTTTGATTTGGACGTTAGGATGAGTGTATGTAAAGACGTTACCAATTACGTCCTCATGTCACTAACGGTGATTTTAAACCGTCTTAAATTGCACAAAAATAGTCGAAGGCCGCAGCAACGCATTCTCCAGGTCCGCGTTTAGTCCGCTACAGTTATCGAGCTGAGGTGGTGATTGAGTGGCGTACCAATCTGGCATTCAGGAGGCAGCGGGTTTGATCTTCACCCAAAACCAGATTTAAGCAGTTTTTATTTTAGTTTAATTTCATTACTTTTGCTCTTTTTCCGCAATCGGCAATTTTGTGTCTCGTGTCTCAGTAACGCCCAGTTTTCGATCGATCAAGTCAACTAAACCATTCATATATAAAAAAATTCTGCCTATCCTAGAACTCTCGTTAGAGTAGTGGAAGAGTAATTTCTTGAAGTATGGCCCGAATTTTCAGTCGTTCTCCTCGGTAGCGCGGGAATGGCGGATGTCGAAAGGGATTACGTATCCTCGCAGAAGATTAGGAAACCTCGAGCGGTAATTTTCGAATCTCCCTCCGAAGCTGTGAAGCCTTTTTTAAACGATGTTTTATAAATAAACTACCATTAATAATCTATTAACCCTCATTTATAAAAGGCCGTATATATACGAAGTACATCGTGTTACGAGTTGCAGGTGAACCGACACGGACAGATTTTGGAGGAGTTACCGAAGACTGCTAACGAATTCAAACATGCAATAAAGACGCAGACTACAGGTATTCGACAAGTCATTGTCGGTACGATGATGATCCAGCAATAAAAGGCGTACAAATATCGCTGATGACATCTGTGCCTCTCGTTGTGCCCCCCTCCCCACACGCACACAAATATATACACAAATCAGAGGAGCTTATTCTTTCCGGGAGTGCATTTGCCAGCACACAGAAGACGACGACAAATGGTGGGCGGATGTATGCACACCGATACCACACATACACTCTCTCCCCATCGCCAGCCGCTGTTAAACAAGGGGAGGTGAAACACCATTGGCTGATTTCCAAACCTCTCACGAATACCCCCATCCCTTCTCCTCGTTCGGCTCCTCACACGGTTGATGAGGGAGGGTCCTCCCACACATCACTCCTTTCACCGAGGTATTGAGTACGGCGTCGAATACCGCTCCCTGAAGAATAGGTGCTGCTGCTTCTGTTGCTGATGATGAGGATGATGACGATTACTATGCCAATTGAGTGGCATAAGACCGCGCGCACGAATAACAAATTTTCGCATAGAGCCGATCTTGCATTATATTCTGCTATAATAAAAAATTTTCTTGCTGCGTACTGCTGGGAAGTGATCAGCGCGGCCATCACAGATTCTTGGATGGATTTTATTTTGATATTTTTGGTGGCTTTTGAACGCAAAGTCATCCCAGCACTCCAAGAAAATATTTTTGACGAACAAATTCACAATGTCTATCGGCAATATTGCACTACCACACTGTGATTTATGGTTAATGTTATTTTAAATTGCCCAGGAAGAAAGCTTGAAAAAACGTAAAGTGAAGCCATTTTCTAACAAAATTGCTGTTTCGAATGAAGACAACTCTTAATTACTCTGCGTGCATGTTTTTTACGTAACCAATAACATGGTTTCTATACACGTTCAAGGGCAACGAATAGAAAAGGCTGTGTTTTGATAATTTTGTAACCTAGCCGTAAGCTAATAACAAAACGAAGCACGCAGAAACTGATACTTTTTCATGGCACGGTAGTGTTCTCTAGAAGAACAAAAGTATTATAGTTAAAGGAAAGGCCTAGAAGAAGCGGCGACAGTTCGGTTTGAACTCAACACGGCACTGCGCAGGTTTCAGTTTTTTTAATGATAGGCTCGCTCTGAGATTATACCAATCTGTCGATTGTAAACGTTAGCACCGATATCGAGTATAAACATCGACGCTTGTTGTTGAGCTCTGTGTCTCTTTTGCCCATAAGCTGCGAGGACGTATCGCTGCAGACGCCAGAACAGATTTCTTTACGTTTATGAGAATTTGACAAAATAATCTGAACAATTAACAGTTGATACCCACAGACGTGTCTATCGTCGCTTAATTGCACACCTGTTTTCAGCATTTCACACCAGGTAACATCAATTGCAGCGTATTGTGTGGGACTGATATGTCATTTCAGGTGTTACAATAGTATCATCTTCAACTCCTTAACGTAGACTCGAGCGTTACCATTTATTGTTATGCCGAAACACCTATAGCAAGCATGAATACATAGTTTGAGCTAGAGCTCGTGCCACAAAACTGCCACCGATTTGTCATCAAGATTTCAAAACTGTATCAAGAATGGCAAATCTTCTAACATATACAGGCCTGCGAGCCACCTCATTGCGATTGTACCATCCGCAAAGGCAATGTACAAAACACCGATCGCCTTCGATCGTGTCCATCCGCGGCAACATTTTTCACTCTACATGAAACTACTCGTTCTTTTTCCTATTGCTGTGAAAACCAGAAACGTTAGCATAGGAAATTCTATTCCATTTATGCGTTTCTAGTTGCTATTTCGGTTGTTGTGCTTGTTTTTCAAGTATGTCTGTGCTTTTTATCGTTATATACTTTTTTTTGTGGTCAAAAAGATTACGTTTACGGATTAATAACAATAGGTATGTTTCTTGTGATAATACATACCCTGCACACTGTCATCTCCTCCTTGGTGCCAATAAAGGCCAACGGTCTTGTCAACCTGCTCCTCGGCGGCTTTTATTGTAAGACGTTAACATGCCCGAAAGAGGCAGAAGGATTCTTTTCCGCGCCGGTAGAACAAAATTAAAACCTTAAGGATGTTAGTATTATCGTGAACCGTCTTCTGGAGCTAGATATCAGCTGTCAAAAAAAAAACGAGTCTACACGTGAAGTCTGAACTGCGACTTCGTTTGGGCCACGAAGCTATGAAGCCACGCAAGACTCGTTCGCGCACGTTTAAGGCAGCGTCAGTAATATCGTAGTAATCTGCAACTATAAGTGAGTGTTCTGTGTCAGTTGACAACAACGGCAGCCCTGCGCGACCCCAACATCTGCGAATGAGCGCCGATGACACCGTGTGTCACTGCGAAACGCGTTGCTTGCCGCGCCAGCTCCCAAGCCACCCCTTCGCCTCAACGCGGGCAAACAAGGCAGAAAAAACCGACTCACAGGAAGAATTGCTCGGGCACCCGGTGGTGATGTCAACCCGGTTGCGAAGGTCAGAAGGTCCGGGCCGCAGTCAAGGTGGTTGCACCTGTCCGCCCTGGTTGTGTTGACCCATAGTCTCGGCTTCGTAAGGCAGTGCACTCGACAAAAACAAAGTAAGGGCTAAGGTCGTTTCTGCGTGATTCCCGCCGCCCGCGTCCCACTCTTCGTTTTCTCTTGTTTCACGCCTTCTGTTCGTCTCCGTGCCCCGCTGGCAACCCCGCTACCGCCGCGCAGGGGCCGCGTTCTCTATGTGTTAGGCTGACTGCGTCGACGTCGTCGCTCTCGACGTTTGTGGTGTCTTCAGCCGCGCCGGAGTAGGCATCCGTTGTTTACCCTCGTCGACAACGGGCGTCGACGGTGCTGACGAGGCGGCAGAAGCCTGCGTGCTGCCGCGACGGCGCGGGAAAAACGTCCTCCCTTCCGCACGGAGAACGACAGAACGAGTCAGGGAGCGTGGCGAACGCGGCGCCGCTTCGCCCACTGTCTAACAGATGGCGCAGCGTCGGGAACCCCTGGCGTCGAACGCGTAGTGTTTCTGCGCTTCTCCCCGAAGGGTGAATGAAAGGCGAGGAGTCCGGCTCTCCCCTTCGGCGTCCAAGCCGCCGTATTTTCCCTCCACATGGGCACTTGTTCCCCTGATTTTACGGGAGGACAGGGAGACGGAGGAGGCGAAAAGGTGACGTCAGGGGCTCCGTTGCCGGGGCAACGGAGTAGTGCGCAGCGTGCCCGCGCGGGAAGGCTGGCCGAGAGAATCTCCTCGTTGTGTTGCACTGGGAGCACACTGGGCGCGCGCGCACTCCCGCTGTATCGATCTGGCGGCCACGAGTGCCAACAAAGCAAAATGGTACACGTAGCGAGGAAGGAAGAAAAAACGCGCCAGTGGAAAGAGGCGAGGCAACACCAGGGTACCCCTTCGTTTCAGGCGGCTCCTTGGCGCCGTAGCCTCGCCGGTGAATCTCTTCCCCAAATATCTTCTTTCCCTTCAGCGCTCGAGCTTTCTTTCCCGTTCTGGCTGCATTCCACAAAGCAAGCGCAGCTTTTTCTTCATAGAGAGACAGAACCAAGCAAGGAAAAGCATTAGATATCAGCTGGCTAGCAGAGACGTTCCTCACCCCTCCCCTAATTCCTCTTTCTCGAAATGTCTATCCCTTTCCTTTCACCGTCCGTAGATTCCTCGCACCCCAATCACTCGCTTTGTGCTTCGAAGGGCGCCATTGACTTGAGTGGAGAAGCTAGCTCCCAGTGCGCCGTTCCTGCCTTCTTTCCTCTTTTCTTCCCTATTCCTTCCTTACGTGTCCCTCGAGGCGTGTGCCGTTTCACTGTTTCCTTAACCTTTTCTTTCGCCTCTCTTTCCGGCAACCAGCGGGCGTTCTGTTCCCTTGCTCCACTGTTCTTATTTCTCTTGCTGTAAAGACCCGCACACGCGCTAAACTAACCCGCCCTTCCCTCCTTATCGACACTCGACTCAGCCTCCCTCATGTACGCTTCGCTCGTTCACGTTTGAGCGTTTATTTTGTCCAGATACGTGTGTTCTAGTTCCTACACCATTCACTCGTGTCCTACCCTGGTATTCTGAATCCTTCCTCCACTCGAGTTTCCAGTGGAGGAGATCCTTGAAATCAGTTTCCCTATGCATAAGCATTGTGGAATCGTCCCCTCAGTCGAGTGGAGGGAGCAAATGGAGTGGAGGAGGAACTCAGAATACAGCCCCTAGTGTCCTTTCTTTGCGTGTTGTACGTTTCAGCCTAGCGCAAACATAATAGTTCGGTTCCGTCATACCGTCGCACACACCGCGCTGTCGTTTAGAGTATCCTCTTGCGGTCATTCAAGGAACTCCCACCCCCTCTCTATTCGCCTCCTTCCCATCTTCCTGGACACCCGGCCGTTTCCCTCCTGCCGAGGTTCGTCGTTGGCTCTTCGCGATTTTGTTTTTCTGGTGGACCACGATTCCTTGCTTTGAATGCGCTTTGAGAACCCCAGTCCCTCTTTCTCGCCCCCTCTGAGGGAGCACGGGCTACTTTTTATCTTTGTTGCTCCAGTGCAGCCATGACCAAGCTTTTCTCTAGGTGGTTCTTTACATTGCGCTTAGTTATGTTTGAATTTTCTCGCGTGGCACTATTTTTACGCCCGCTCTTCACATAGCGTAGTCGGCACAAAATTCTTCCTCATTTTTTTTTTCAAGCAGTTGTCGAAATTCCTCGTCCGTCTCTTTTCTGGCTTGACTTCCCGCTGAATGGAGCCAAATTCACTACTAACGGTAGCTTTTCATAGATGTCAAGAGAACGTAAAACAAGATGCTTAGGCTATAAGCGATCCGAAATTGCGCCGAGGTACCCTGAATATCAAAGGGCGTCGGCATTTTTATATCTGGTTGAAATATAACGAGGAGTACTTCAACAGGATAACAGGATGAGTTGGAAGGTCGTTAGGACTCTAAGAAAGCTGCTGGCACTGAAAAAATATGGCGAGAAAACTAATGAAGTGTGCTGAAATTGGGCACGCGGGTGGTTGGTGCGGGTATTCATGATAAAGAAGAATACTTTTTTGTGATTGTTGAATGTCTATTGCCCTTACGTGTTCGGTCCATGCTTGAAGATAGGTAGAGAAGCGCGCGTAGTATGTATTGGAACAATCGCTTCAATACCACTACCATGGAGCAGATATGAAATATTTCTGCTTGAAGTACAATTCAGTAAACCGGCCTGTCTGTCTACGGTAAGCTGTCTTACAGCAAAATCGAGGAGAAAAGAGGGCCCAAGTCGTTACAGATTACACTTGAGTTTGCAGATAGCTGCCGTATTTTTAACGTTTGCTCAATGGATTTGAACGAAGGGGGCGTTATTTTTTCTGCATGCATAAAAGTTATTCAAATTTATTTTAATTAGCGTGAATTTTGTAGAACAAACAGTTTGTACTTTAAGGTTTGTCCTAAGCGTGCTGGCGTGTCTACAGGGACAACCTAATTTTTTTCTTTTCGCCCCTTGCACTGACGACAAAAACGTATTTGTCAGAGCAGATAACGACAGAGACTAGTTCACTCTTTTTTGTCACTCCACTGCTGCGTTATTCTTTTTTTTTTTTTTGCGACATCAACCGCTACTGCAACAATTTCAAAGTTGGTGCAATTCCGAATCTGCCAGTAGTAACTTCACTACGGCCGCACGTATATCCGCAGAAGGATTCGTACCCACGCGTCGACAGAAATGGTGGAGGGCGAAGAAAATTCGATGTCGTATAAAGCGGCTTAAGCCACGTGTAGTAACAGTATGAGTAATAACAACAAAGAACGTAAGATAAACAACATTATCACCCAGCGCAGTGTTAACGTTCGCTACGATAAGAAGTCACAGCGTTGGCGCCAAAACTCGTTGCATTCTGCCCGTTATGTTATTTCTTCGCTGCAATACCCGTACCTGCGACGTCCTTCGGCTGCCGCCATGGTATTCACATAACTCCCAGTAAACCCATGGTCGTAGAAAGAACTACGAGACGAAAGCGCTGCATCTTCTTGTAACGGGTGGCGGGCCGGTTGCCACGAAAGAGCCTATGTATGGCAATGGAACACGCACAATGCGACACCTGAGTCACGTGACAGCAATATGCATTGACATAACACTTACGTAAAAGGGACTTAACGTCTGAATTGCAGGCGTCATTATGAGCGGTTGTTCCGCGCGTGCTTCAGCGAATAGGAGCCCTCGATTGGTGCTACGTCACCCGCAGTACGGACACACGGCAGCGCACGGCTTCCGTTCTTAATTCAGAGGAGCAGGCTGTGCAAGTGCATCCGTCCTTAATTCCCCGGGATAATGAACATTCCTGCGTGCTGAAAGTCAAATTTGCTGAACGAGTTGAAGCACATTGTTGGAGTTGGAGCGCTGACATTTACAGGCAGAGTCAACCCGCTCCCTGAAGAATAGGGGATGTTGGGAGAAATATTGACATGGAAAAGTAGATTGGGAAATCAGTAGCTCCGGGAGAGGACGAATATGTCTCTTGATTATAAGGTAACCGTCACATACCTAACAGAACGGGAGAAGTTATACGATGGTTTCCGAAATGTCACGCCAGACAGTTCAACTTAGATTTCACCGTTTCTATACCCTGTTCTCTTGCAATCCCGAATCTTGGAGGCTGTCACTACGGCAGTCACTGAGCCGTAGTGACAGCCCATCACGTAGCAACCTTAGCAAGGCCTTCGACCTTTCTGCACTCTTGATCCCGTCTGGCAAAAACATATCTGTGGACGAAGACACATTCCCTACCTGTCCGTGGCAATCAGACCGAGCGGAAAAACGTCCATTCAACCGTCTCAGGGCGTATCCACCAGCCTGCACTTACTGGTGGGTTCCCCTTACTGGGGCGAACCGCTTCAGGAGGATGAGGAAGCGTAGGAGTGGTTGAACCAGCGAACGTCACCATTGCGATGGTTTCTACACCTAACACGTCGTATTTCTGGCCCCTTCAGTGCTGTTTCCGAAGACATCGCCCGGCGACTAGTGCAGGCCGTGCTGGTCTCTGCGGTCGTGTACGGCGCCATGTGTCCAGGAAGTCACCAACAAGCCCTATCGACTTCCTGGTCACCCACCCGCTTAACGGCACGGTCAACCTTTCAAACCGTCTCATAACAGATAAGCTTTGCTCACAAAACAAGGACATGTAAAACGTCTGTTCCAGAACTTTTGGGAGACCTTAATTTCTGCCCTGAAAAAGAGAGAGGTGCTCAGGGGTAACCCTGAGCCCCTCCCTGTTTTTTTCAATCGCTGGCTAGCGTCAGTCCACCGATCAAATCCGTCCTAGCCTTGCATCTGATGCCTTCACTATTTATTTATTTATTAATTTATTCCCAATATCCCTAAAGGCCCCCGTGCGGGAGTATTACATACGGTGGTTACATAGCACACGTGTTGTATTAGCGGAATAAAAGTAAGGGTAAAAAATAAAGCAAAAAGAAGCAAGAGTGTTCAAACTGTAAACGCAAATGAATACACACTGTAAGCTTGGAAAAAAAGTGATAACGCAAAATTCAATACTTGATAGCAACAAAAAAGACAGGAATATAATACAAATGGTTCAAACTCAAGCACTACACGATGTGCAACCTATCAGTGCAAGAACAACAAAAAAATACAGAGCAAAAACAAAAATGTTCAGTGCACGTTTCAGTGCAAGGACGGAAAAGAAAAACCGAAAAATGATAGAGGTAGATAGATTGTAAGGTTTAACGCGCCGACGAAACGCAGGCGATGAGGCTCGCCGTAGTGGAGGGCTCCGGATTAATTTTGACCACCCGGGGATCTTTAACATGCGCCAAAATCTCGTACACATGGGCGTTTTTGCTTTTCGCCTACATCAGAAAAGCGGCCGCCATGGCCGGGAATCGAACCACCGACCTCGTGTACTGCTCAGTAGCACAACGCCTTAGTCACCGAGCCACCGCGGCGGGGAATCCCAAAAATGAGTGCTAATTGTTAGGTTAGGTTTTGAATTAGTTCCTAGAATTTCTTGTTGTCTTTTTGAGAGGCGATATGAAATGGCAGATTATTCCATCGCTTTCATTATGCCTTCACTAAGTGCGATCAGAACATCCTCCTTCTTCATCTTCTAATGGTAGTTTCAATAGCCTACCTGCTGGAATGCATAATGAGATAAAATGGTCAGTCGACACGTCTAGACTAATGCACTACTAACAGTAGCGACGTTACAATAAGTGTTGACTTTCACCGAGAAACCCGGCAGACGCTCGAAATGCAAAAATAAACATTCCTGCATGAATGCAATCTAGCAACCCTAAATACCTTACAAGGGGAGCAGCGCTGTCATTTATTCTTGGCCCATCCAGCGCGTAGGCGTTCGCCATTTCTTGGTATGGAGTAGTGTCGTTTTTCATCGCACGATAACCTGAATCAGTGTTAGGGCCATATGACCCTATAGACGCGACTAAAACCCAATTGGCTTTGACGTTTTTGGCAAGTATGTGCCAACTGTGGGTATAGGCCCGAGTCCACTTTGTATTCCTAATATAAGTTGATCGGCAACATTTATCATCCAGCTGTCTGCATTCTTGCTGTTTTTGATTCGCCACCTGCATCCAGCTACGTCAACACGCTCACCATTTTGAATAAAATCCTTGTGCGCGCATTGAAGAAACATATCCTAAGAATGGTGGCGAGGGCCGGCTGGAAGATTTATCTAGCTTGCCCGTCACCAGCATGCCAGTGGAAAAACAGCATTCCAGACAAAGATGCTGCAGACAAAAAAACGCATAGAGAAACGAACGTTTCTGCACATTGTTTTCTTTGTGTTAAATTTAGCCGCTTCGCGAATAATACATTCTGCTTAGATTTTGTCTCCTGCTTTGAGAAACACCTTTTATTTACACTTCTTTTCGAATGCCGTTTCCCCGTCCTACTTTATTTGGTTTTGCTGTACCCCGACGGGCCCGAAAGAGCAATTTTGTCGTCTTCCAGAAACTAAAAGCAAATACGATGAAATACGAAAGAAAGAACTGTAAACAGCAAAGAGCTTGGTGTCGGAAAAAAAAAAAAAGATTGAGATTGTCGGAAAAAAAAAGATTGTCGGAAAAAAAAAAGACAAAAACTGCCTCCGATCGACCGTGAACTGAGGGGAAAATAGAAATGTAACTTATTAATGCGGACTTCTGGGCAAGTTGGTATTGATTGCTGACGAGTAAAACGCAGAAAATTAGACAAGGGACGAAGATGGACAATAGAGGCAAGAACTACTGCGAATGACAAATAGAAATTCGTTTATCTTGTTTCGCTCCTTTCTAGGCTCTGTGGTTCAGACAAGCTTGTGCTGACGGATGTTTGCACCCCAATTTCACTGCCAATGCGGTTAATTCGCCTTCTTTTCGTAGTTTTTTTATGATCGCTATGCACTTATAACTTTGCTATTTAGCCGTTGAATTTATTTTGGCTAACGTGCCGCACGTTCAACGCGTCACCAATTATGACGCCAAAAGTGACATGGACATCAGTAAAACGATCGTACACATTTCTCTCTTAGTTGTAGGGGAAGAAACATAACGAAATTAGGCAAAACGGTGACGAAGTTTGTACTGTACTACTATACTATTACTCTATTACTTTTTTTGAAATCACTAATAAATTGCAATTGAAACTGAAACTTGCAGTAAATGCTGCGCAACTACCGATGCGGGTTCCTCGGTCTGTAAGTCGGTCGGTCAGTCTTCGTCCTGTCGGTTCATCGGTACGTTCGTCCGTCCATGCGCTGACGTACAGTACTTAAAATGAGACAATTCTAGCTTTCATATCATTTACTTTGCCTAGTCAGTCGTCAAGAGATATGAGTCATTGTTCTGCACACGTCGCCTTACAATCCCTCTATCCACCATTTACACTGAAGTCGTAATTAACCAGTTTAAACATGTCAACAAAAGAAGCCAGAACCTGCATCTCGTCTCACGATTCGCCTGCTTTCAATATAACAGGTCTGTACTGGCCGGATAAGGGAGGTTTAGCATTGGCGAAGGAGCGCCTGAATTGCGAGTCGACGTTAGTCATGGATTCCGGCTCTTTCAAGCATTTGTAATCTGAGATGTGGTCTAAATAAACGGCTTAGCTCTTCGTAATTGACATTTATGGTGTACCTCCCTCCTTCGGGCAACGCCCTATTTTAATCCCTGTTCTTCATAAAAATTTCCCCTGAACAGTCTGCTTCGACTCCGTTCAGCCTATGCTCATACTACAGTTTAACATTGTCCTGCAGCGTCGTTTCCAGAACTTAGAACTCAAACAGCGACCACACGGCGCAGCATTTTGTTAACTTATATTAAATGCCGTCTGCACTTAGTTGTGGGACTTGCAAAGGGCTTAGCGGGCAGATTCATTCAAGGACACTTTCAGAACTAACAAGCCAATATTGTAAATAGGTAAGGGTTTCTTTAAATGCTGGATATATTACTGCGGTACCACAAGCTTCGTGGCTAAGCTGCTGAGCTGCAGAGCGTTATTCTGCCGGTCCCCATGGCTGACAAGGCTACCCCTTTTTCTCGGGGAGACAAGAACGGCCGCGAATGAAAGGCTCTGGTGCATGCCAAACAACTTCCACGTGGCTTGCATTACTCTGAAACCCACCATCACGAATGGGCTTTCCACCAGAAGAACAATGTGCAAGTTAGGGACATCATATCCGGTAACTTATTTTGTGGGTAACTTATTTCGCGAACGTCTAGTACCAGTATAATGTTCACATGCCCATTTTTGCAGATACGAGTAAGGCTCGCTTCGTATTGCCTTCCTGCATGCACCGACAAACACCTTATCTTTCTTGCTGAAACATTACCAAAAACAAAAACTAAAAGTAGTAAAATGAAAGTACGAAAATGTAAAATTTCACTTAGTTATTTGTTATTGCTTGGGTTATTTCTAGGGTAATTCGAAGTAGTCCCAGGAAATTCTACGAGTAGTTCTTTCAAATCGAACAATGCCTTATACTTGGAGACAGTCATCGGTGCTTAATATTTTGCTGTACATATGTGGCGCACGCACAATCATGTCTGGCTCTTTAATCGAGAATATAATTCAGCAAAATATCACTTTACAGCCTGTTACGGCAAATACATTCCATCAGCTCTCCGGAATATGTCTGGGCAATTTATCTGCTAACCTCATTAAGAGCAGACTAATGACCCTCTTCCTTATGTAGCGCTCGTTTTGTCGCGTCCCAAATTGCGATAGCGAGTACAGTAAAAGGTGTCCTGTGATTAACATCATTTATCATTTTTTCCACGCCCAACAGGACGCAGAAAGGAGTACGCAGGACACCAGCGCTTGTCCTGTGTACTCCTTTCTGCGTCCTGTTACGTTTGCGCCTGGTTTCATTCAACATACTATAAATAGCAACATGGGCAAGTCGAAAATAATGATAAAATAAAAGCTTTGCTCAAATTTGAGAAACAAATTATAATTTGCTGTAATTATCTCTCGAGCCATTGTAATCAACGAGCAAATTTAAAAAGTGCTACGTTAGCGCATCAGAATAAAAAGTTTTTTTTCCAATGTTGTGACCACACTTTCAGCGCTTCCGACGTCCTTGAAGTGTGCAAAACAAAACGGGATACATATGTATGTTTTTAAGCAACGGTCTGTGTGAACTCGTAGCACCTTATTTTAACAATGAAAGGAATATTACCAGCAAGTATAAAATGCTTTGTGCGACGACAACGTGGGACGACCGACGTTCTTTTTTTTTTTTTTTTTTTTTGCTTCTCGGTGACCCTAAGGCAAATTAAACGAATGGTGCGCGTGCTGCGATCAAGGCCGAGCGCGGAATACAGCCGGGAGGGAGCAAAAAAATTAATGAGGCCCCTGAGCTTTCCCGATGTGGGCGAAAGTGATTAATGCGGCGCTTAAACTCACACACCGGCATTAAGCCATGCCATCCGGAAACTAAGTTCGGAAGTTCAGGCGGCCATCCCGACCGGTTTGACGTCACTAGCGTACACGTAGAGGGAACACAAGTAGCAACCTAAGGGAGAGGAAAAAACGTTTCATTCATTATACCGGAAAACAGCTCGCGGCGTTGTGGTATTTTCGATAAAGTAAACATGTTTCTGCTTCGCAGATTTCTGTAGTATCTCACACTCTTGCGGAAACTAATGCCGCGAGGCCCTTTGGGACTGAGCTCCGTGCGAGTAATCCGAGCGTAGCGGCTGCAGCCAATGACGTTCAACGTTTTTCACCGAGCTTTCTCAAATGTCGGAGCCGATGGTGCCAGTGTGGAATACTGCTCGTACGCGCATTGGCTAATGGATTCCGCTGATCAGAGTTGGGTTGCGAGTTTCAGTAGCGCGTTTTTCGTTGGGATTCTTCCTTTTTGCGAATAAAGTTTAGCGCCCCGAGCTTTCTTAAAGGTTGTCGTGCGTCTCCAACCTCGTGAAAATGCTGCGAGATAATGCTGCACGGCAAGAATTACGTGTCTCAGAGTGTGTGTGTGTATATATATATATATATATATATATATATATATATATATATATATATATATATATATATATATATATATATATAGTAAGAGGCCTTCAAGGAGACGTCGCTCGCTGATACAGGAGGGAAGACAGACGCCATTTACTGGGCAAACACGCAGTCAAGCAGAACTAGCCTCAGGGAGGATAATGATCATGTACAGGTGAAGATGATGAATCATTACTGAAAAAGATGACAGGTGCTGATGATTACACATAAGATCGAAATAAGTGAAATATTGTTCCACGGAGAACTACAGTGCTTACAATATATATATATATATATATATATATATATATATATATATATATATATATATATATATATATATATATATATGTCTGTTGGTTACTTCTTAAGCTAACGGCGGCTGTTATGACGCATTCAAGTGCAGTTGTCATTGGATGTCATTTTGTAACCGCGATTATTAGTCCGAGAAGGTTTCGCCAGAAACTAAGGTTTTACTTCGAGTTTGGACCTTTTATACACATTTACACGAAAGGCAAAAAATATCAAAAACCATCTTGAAGAGCACAGTGAGAACAATGACTATGATTAAAGGTGGATAATGTATTCGGCTTAGAAGCACATACACTCCTATATGGGACATAATATCGTGTATCAAGTCTAGCTAGTCTTTTCAGACAAGAAACGTTTATTTCTCTCTCTCCTGAGGAAGGAGATCATGACTGTGCTTTTGATTTTACATGCCTCCGTCCCTCGTGAACACAGGTGTCACAAGCCTGCTCATCAAATGACCAACTGGGTGCTTATCTGGCGCCCTTTTTTGTGCATAGGTTGCGCTCTTCACTAAAGCGTCTAACGGGTCATCTCCTGGTTAACTAGGCGTGGGTCATTGGGATAATAATTACGATGGCGATGGAGATGCCATAAAGTTACCGTGTAACGAACACAGAATGCTTATATGTGTGGGCTTGTATCATATTTTACGGTAAAACACAGGACATTCACCACCCGTCTGCGTGCTTCATGTTTTATCACACGTGCCAAGATTCGTCATTCGTCGAAGCCACCACGACGAAGAGAAGTCCGTCTCCTCGCCTCAGATGAACACGATGGTGAATGCGCCGCTTACGCCGCACACGTTATCCTTCTCCGTGAAACGACAAAGCTTGCTACGTGACGAAGCCCTTCAACACTCGTACGCAGTGTCCTGCCGTCTCCTTGACCCGTTTTGTGGACTAGAGAACGCAATCATGATGCGTAAGACGTCTCTTGTGCCTCTGGTCTCTCCTGAATGTTTCCGTAACTCCGGACGCCCGTTGCTGCCTGCAACCGCTGCACCATTCCCATGTTAGGGCACCTGAGTGACATCTACACCCGGGGTGAACTCACTGGACTGACCGCGACTGCTTACCATCATATTCTGAACGAGGACACACCTTGCCGGCTACCTGCACATATATTTCATCGCGTTCCTGCGTACACAGCCCTTTCGCGCTAGTAGCTTCCATTCGGGGTTTAACAGAGGCTTTTAGCGGCGTCAACATATTACGCCCTTAGTGCCACTATCCCCATCATCCACACACTTACATTATCATCATCAACCGTGCTTGGCACAGCAAAAAATTACGCCCACCTCCCCTCGCGGGAACCCTGGTGTGATACGACGCTGAAGGGGGTTCCATTGGCGTCGCATCAAGCAATAGTCGGGTACGACAAGAGAGCAAGTGCTAGGGCAAGCGTGGACGACCGTCGACTGAGAGACCGGCCGGAGCGCGGCACTCCGCTTCTATGCGCAGCGCGCCCGAAGGAGAGGAGACCGCGGAGAGAGAGAGAGTACTGCACATGCGCACAGTGCGCAGCGCCGCGCGCAACGCGACCGCAGATGTTGGGAGAGAGTGTTCGCTATTGGAGAGAGGAGAGGAGGCGAGCGGAGGATGGACTCAGCTGTGCGGACGCGGACGACGGACGCACGCAGGACAGGGCCACCGGCAAGAGATGCTCCTCTCAGCGTCACATCTAAAAAACTCTTTGGGGCACTTAAGCCTGCTTGCGAGATTTAAAGGTGAAAGCCTGACAGTTGAGTTGATTAACAACAAGTTGAATAACAAAAAACGAGTTGATTAACAACTCGTTTTTTCCCTCAAGAAGACAAAGTTTCGCGCCAAAAAAGAAAGAAAAGTTACGAGGGAGATGCGAATGTGATGTTCCATAAAAGAAGTTCTAAAAAGCATCACCAGACTCTCGCCTTCAAAGCACGTAAACAGACTTAAGAGCCCCGAGGATTTATTTCTTCCGAATGCGCCGGATTCGGAAGCTGGGGCTTAAGGTTTTCACCTAAATAAAACTCCAATATTTTGAAAGTTTTGACCAGCGACAAAGTGGTAAGTAGTATTGCCTTGTTAATGACACACCCTCAGTTGGCAGAGCGTAGGTGACCCGCCAGCAGGATTTGAGTCTCGCAACGACAGTTTACCAGTAGTAGACAGGCTTCCTCCTAAGTTCAGTTAGTTTGGGGCAGAGTACCCTCTACAGGCAGCGCTGAAGAGAAACGCTAGTAGTAGCGAATTTCCCTCAAGTAGGTCACTGTGCGGCAGAGCACGCTTTGAAGGCCGTGCTAAAAAGGGATGAGTGGCAGGCTTTTTTGCAAGTAGGGTCACTGTGCGGCAGAGCACGCTTTAAAGGTTGTACTAAAAGGGATGAGTGGCAGGCTTTTCCGTAAGTAGCGTCACTCTGCGGAAGACCACGCTTTGAAGGCCGTGCTGAAAAGAGATGAGTGGCAGGCTTTTTCGCAAGTGTGGTCACTATGCGGCAGAGCACGCTTTAAAGGCCGTGCTAAAATGGGATGAGTGGCAGGCTTTTTCGCAAGTGGGGTTAGTATGCGGCAGAGCACGCTTTAAAGGTCGTGCTAAAAAGGGACGAGTGGATGCCCAGGAAGCGGCGGACGACTCCCGCCTGCTTATACAGCGGCACGTGCGGGCACAGCACCCGGACCCACGGCTGGCTGCTGGAGAGGCCCCACCACCTGTGCGGGCCGCACGGCTGCCCCGACAGCAGCATTCGGCAATCCTGCGCCTCCGCGTGGGGGCTGTGTGGACGGCGGAACGAAAGCACCGCCTGGGGCTGGCCGACAGCTCTTCCTGCCGGCACTGCCGCGCACCTGTCCAGTCCCTGCCGCACCTGCTCTTCGAGTGCCCCGAGTATGCGGCAGGGAGGCCGGAACTGCTGGCCATCCTAGGGGGAAGGACTCGGCCGCTAGACGAGCTACTATGGCCGCCGGGCAACACCAGGGAGAGGGACAGCGTCCACGAGGCACTGGGCGGCTACCTGGATGCCTCAGGGCTCCGCCTGGCACTTGATTCCCTGGCCCAGTGACTGTGTGGACTTTTCCGGGTTCTTTTTTTTTTCTGGACCAGACTTTGTGTGGGTGTGGGAGTGTGTATTAACTTGTAAATATGCCCCTCTCTCCCCTCTGTTCTGTAAATATGTCACCTCTATCATCTGTCTCTCCTCTCTATGAATCTGTCATCATCTGCCCCAACTCCCACACCAGCAGGCGTTCCGGTGTCCACCCCTAGGTGTGACAATTTACGCCTGCTGGTGGTCTTTCCTTTCCTTTTTCTTAACAATAAATTCATTCATTCATTCGTTCATTTTCCTTAAGTAGGGTCACTGTGCGGCAGAGCACGCTTTGAAGGCCATGCTAAAAAGGGATGAGCGGCAGGCTTCTCCGCAAGTAGGGCTACTGTGCGGCAGAGCACGCCTCAAAGGCAGTGCTAAAAAAGATTGAGTGGCAGGCTTTCCCAAAAGTGAAGTCACTGTGCTGCAGAGCATGCTTTAAAGGCAGTGCTGAAAAAGGAATTGTAAGAAAGGGAGCAGTGGACTCGGTGATGCTGTGGCTCTCCTACATTTATTTTTCTTGTGGAAGCCCCGGCCGAAACTTGAGAGCGGCGATGGCATACGACCACCCCTGGAGCGCAGCCATGTTCGATCTCCGTGTCGCGCAAAACTGCTGACCTGGCCAGGCAGCGCTGGTGATGATTGTGGGCCGCCGTTTATGATGAGGATAGTGGCGCTGGTGAATAATGCCGATGGTGGTGCCGCCACTGCAGAATGAGTAGCCGGCTTTTTTACCAAATAGGGTCACTGTGCAGCAGAAGATGCTTTAAAGGCAGTGCTAAAAATGAATGAATGAATGAATGAATGAATTCTCTGTTACGAACAATAGGAAGTCCACAAGCAGGCGTAGTTTGTCTCACCTAAGGGTGGACACTGGACCGTCTAGTAAATATTACGTGGCTTCCCCGAGAAATGTTTTAGTATTTACAGCCGGCACAAAGAAACTAACGGTAGAATAATGAGTTTTGCCAGTACGTACATCCACTTCGGTGGAAAGCATGCTTTCAGGATTGTGCGTCAGCTCTGGTCCTATGCATTCCTGCAACAGCGTCCCATCCTTTTTCTTATTTTTGTGCAGAGCTAAGCTTCTTGCTGTTTTACGTACGCCGGGGTTTTTGAAGCTGGTATGGAGGCAATTTTTAAAACAAGCGTTTTTGTTAGTAAACCGATGGCGTTCTGTCGGAAAAATATTGCATCTCCCCAGAGATCGCGTGGCCGACCGAAAATCTTTGATAAGATCTGTGGACACGCGGCGCGTGCGCGAAACAGGACTTTGATTGTGTCAAAACGGTTACTTGGAAATTGCGAAAGAATAACCGTTCTAGATTAAAAAATACACGAATCTATCATGACAGAGTTCAATAGTGTACTTTTATCTCGTAAACCACGTGTCGATCGTTCGTAGATGCGTTTGCTTAGTGCGCAAAACAACGTCGCACGGGTTTGTTGAACTTTGTTCTTCGTTTGAGGTTTGGGTCTTTGAAAGTTTGAAGATCGATTGGACGCACTTTCAGTGAAAATTTGGGCGCAATTTCAGCTTTCGCGCTTTTCTAAACTTTCTTTAGGAAGAAATGTTCAAGTTCGTTTCTTTTTTAACTTGACATAATTGCAGGAGAACTCCAAATGTTTCCACTAATTTGAGAGAAAGCTAGAAAACGACGGCGCTTTTAATTTCAGAACTAATAAGCTAGCTGCAAAGATGAACAAATTTAGAAAGGGTACGTACTGTAATGGCAATACCGGTTTAATTAAAGCGCTAGGAAAACACGTCAGACCACAAATTCACGCGTGCTACTTCTGTTTCATAGTCCTTCTCGCAGGCTGCCAATATTTCTCCGCTAATAAATGGGTTAGAAATTCGTTCATTGACACCTGTTTTATAATTAGATGCGTGAAGGCATTCTTGCAGAATTGCAGAAAATGAGCAGCCCTGTGCAGGTTTTCGTATTAACCGATTAAAAAAGTACTTTGTATTTTTATTTTTTTCTATGTTTTCACCTGATTGTCGAACCTTAATTTATGCGAAATCTTACAAGGAGATTTTTATGTCGTGAGCTCTGCGGATGATCGAAAAAAGAAGTAAAGAAAATTGGTGAACGCTATTTGTCACACGGAGCAAATTCTCTCAAACAAATCGCGAGGGCGGAAAAGACGTACAAAAACACCTCCGACGCTCTAGTTCAACGCCCGTAGTAAGATAGGGGGTCTAATAGGCACGAGAGAGGAACGGTCAGCGAGAAAAAAATATTTTCGTAGGAGCGGTGACCGGCCGAATGCGGCTTAAAAGTCAATTTGTTCGTTTCAATCCTCGCGCCGCTGTCGTTCCGTCCGAGGCAGGATTAAATTGTAGTCTTTTGTGTTTAGCGCCTTCCGCCTAGAACAGAGCGTCGTCCTCCCGCGATCTTTCGAAATGTTATCCGCGTACGGTGATGTTTGGAAACTCTTAAGTTGTGGCGAAAGAAAAACAAAAAATGCGCATAAGCAAGTGCAGTTTGTTGACACAACGTCCACGGCTATAAAACTGCTCGCAACAGTAGATTAAAAGGATCAATTCCGGTTTTGTTTTTAAAGACTGCACATAGAAGCTGTGAAGTGGTTATTTTTTTTATCTGCAAGGCAAATAGCTGCGGTAACTCAATGATCAAAAGGTTCTCCTACCCGGCACGACGTGACCACCACTGTAGTAACGCTAAAATTAATATCCGTAATACCAGGAGCCGCAGTAATAACGGTACTATAACTTTAATTACATTACGAACAAAACAATGTCGTAATTACAATTTTAAAAACTTCATGCCTCAACATTTCGTACTGACTACCGATGTAGTGAGACTAATATTAATATCGGTAATACAAGGAGCCGCAGTGCTAACAGTAACATAACGTTAATTACATCAACAATATACCAAATGTGCAAGTACAGCTGTAAAATATTTCATGTCTCAGCTTTTCGCGTAAAAAGACACGCCCACTCAGTCGACGTCCTCCTACCCAAAATAGGCCTATCAGACCACAAAAGCCCTTGTAGCAGAAAAAACCGGCCAGTTTCACTAACGTGAAACCTGGGCTGAGGCGAAGCACTCAGTGTATAAGTGTATTCAAAGATTGCAAGTCTCTCTCTAGCGACATGGTGCGCGCTGATTTGGCGCCGGAGAAGCGCCGGGGGGAGGAGCAATTGTGCGCTTGCTACGGCGGTGGCGCCGTCTCTTGCGTTGAACCGGATTTAAGCAATTTGCATGCCCTGTTGAATTTTATTGTGTCGCACATAGCAACCCAGATGAAGAAGAGGACATGACTCGAGGACGCTAATGAAGAAAGAAGATGAGAAAGAGGATCGGGATCAGCGGACGCCATTAGCTAGTATTCCCAATTCAGTATATTATAAAATACAGTGATTATTCCTTTTTCGTGGTGCTCGACTCCTTCATCGGACATTTTCTTGGTGCCTGGAAACACGGAACGAAGTCGGAGCTACGAGGTCGGCAGATCAAGAACCAAACGGACTGAAAGTTGCGACTGTGTCTACCAGGTATAGGCAACGCAGCGTGCACAAGCTGAAAGAAAAAGGGACGGCTCCTAAGCAGCAAAACACATGAAACACACAAAGCTCATAAATGAAGATAAGACGGTGCTGGATACCGCTGATGTGAAAAGGTTGGGTTCACTCATAGAGTGGCTGCAGTCGAACACTGGTGAGTTTAGCAAGCTCAATGCCGAGCTGGAAGACGCTATACCCGACGAAGAGTTGACTACGCAGTTTGAAGCAGTGATGAGATACGAGGACGCCGCCAAAGGTATGCTGGGCCAACTAAAGGCCAAGGAAAAATCGCTTCGGAGTGGTCAACGCTTGCCTGTATTGACCCAGTGGTGGATTCTTACAGTGACGAGCCTCATCGACATGGAGGCTTTGTGCAGCTCCTGTCGTTGCAGGTTCAAAGCTTCAACGGCGATTTGTGCCAGTGGTTGAGCTTTCGGACGCAGTTTAAGGCAGCCGTCCACGAAAACCCCGGCCTGAACAGTGTAGACAAATTTCATTACCTTCGGTCGGGGCTGGGTGGTGGGTCAGCTGCTGCATCCATTGCCGGGCTGCAACCGACGGAAGATTGTTATACAGACGACGTGGAAATTCTTTCGCGACGCTTCGGTGACATCCGCCAAATTATGCAGGAACATTTGGCGCAACTTCTATTGCTTAGTTCAGTGGTGTCATCGAATGATGTAGCTGGACTACGGCGACAGCTGGACCACGGGCATTGTAATGAGCGCGGACTCACAGATCTGAAGGTTTTTCAGCCACGTACTCTACGATGATGACCGACGTGCTACTGGGAGCCTTGACATGAGACATCGTGGTTGCTTACCGCCGGCAGATAGCGCACAGTTCGCACAGGTCAAACCTGATAGGCGGAGCGTCCTCCGTCGGCGGAGTAGCTGCGTCACCGGCTTCCTTTGATGGTGAGCTTGAAGCTCTTGTGACCCACCTAATGATTGAAGTAGAAAGCAGAGAACGGAGTGGGATTGACAGCAAAATGGAACAAGCTAGCCCGAAAGCACACGATGGACAGGAAGGTTTCGGCATGCCGCCGACGGCAGCAGTGCTAAATTCTAGCCCTTCGGGCGAGTCCAAGTGTGTGTTCTGCGACTCAGACCAACACTCCACGCAGCTATACGACAGCAAGATCAGTCATAAGGATCGATCGAAAAAGTTGGCAGCTGACAGACGATGCTTTCGTTGTACTAATTGAAAGGATATTTTTCCAAGTGGTGTCCTCGCAATGTCAAGTGCGGAAACTGCAACGGGCGACATGTAGCATCGGTTTGCGATTCTACCTGGCAGCCCAGAGGAACGGACAGTACAGATAACGTGAGGAAGTTTGATCCCAGTAGCCTTCACTCCAGCCATCTACCCATACTGGACACTGAAATACTGCTACAGGCTTGTACGCTCTTGATTTATGGGAGTCAGCAATGTGCGTACGTCCGTGGAATCGTGGATAGGGGAAGTCAGCGCTCTTTCATCCGAGAAGATTTCTCCCGTACCCTTGGTTTAGAGGAGCTTTTGAAATCAGCTTCGAACTCAACATCTTCTATTAGGATGAGTCAGTAACAAAAGGAATGTCGTTTAGGAGAAGTGGTCGTCCACAGTCAGTACAGTAGCGAAGTGGTTTCTATGGAAGCCATCGAAGTTCCTTTTATTTGCAAGGACGTCGGGCAAGTGCCGATGCAGAGTCTACCGGTCAGCCTATTGCGGACAAGTTTCTTCTACCAGGCATGGCTGCCGTGCCAGGGATTAGCCTGCTGCTTGGAGCTGACCATCTCTGAAAGCCACGACGGGAAAGGTTCGTCGCCATCCCAGAAACAATGGATTAGTTGCACTCAACTCGGGCTTTGGGTGGATGTTCCAGGGTTCCTTTTTCGTGCTCTGTGCATCGAATATTTCATGTGTCTGTTGCGAGTGAACCCCAACTACGAGGCAGTGGGCGAAGTTGTTGGGAGATTCTGGGGCCTTGAAAGTATTGGAAGTTTCGAAGCAACTCCACTAGATGACCAAAACAAAATGAGCGTTTATTCGAAACATTGGCAAGCCGATGACAGCAAAGAATCAACTCTGTGAAAACGGCGTTAAGCTTTTCACAGACGCAGGCATAATTCTGACAGCGATAAGTACCAGGAGCGACCAGCTAGGGCTACAGAGCCGCAGTGAAAACGCAAGGAACTTTTGAGAATTTCCCGTAGCCAAGGTACGGCATCTTCAGAAGTTCAGCCTAAAAGCTTCCGCCGCACATGCTTCCCACAAAAAGCGAGCCAAGACTGGAGCAGTGAAGTGTTTCGACGGAGAAGTTTACCGTCCATGGCACAATACGAAACGGAACGAGGAACAAAGAAGCGACATTCGGTCGTATCACGTCACAGATCAGATTGTGGTTCATCGCTTGAAAGATTTTATGCTCAAGCTGCAGAAGAAAAAGTGGAACTCAACTGTGCAAGTCACAAGGAGGGGCGGCGGATGAAAAGTAGCCAGAAGAGCGGAAGAGGGCTTACATCACTGAGTGAGAAGAAAAACTGACAGAAGCGACCCCACTCCGACTGATCCGGCTTGAAGCCAGCACCAGCGATTGAAGGAAGTGTACGAACGTTTCACTTCTCGTCGGAAAGCAGTAGGAGTGCACCGAAACATTTTTTCCACGAGACTACTTCGATGTTCAGTGTTGTAGGTGTGCAGTGGTAGTAGCATTCGAGTCAAAGGCTGCCCAGACAACGCCAGGAGCTTGAAGTACATTTTTTGTGGGGCGTGGAAGATGTTGAATTCTATTGTGTCGCACATAGCAACCGAGATGAAGAAGAAGAAATTACAACCGGTCTACAAACAGCTTCTTATTGGGCATAACGATTGATGAAGCGGACAGGGAGCGTTCCATATATCTTTAAACCATGTTTATTTCGAACTGTTTTTACCCATTACACTGGTTTCTTTTACTACGCGTTAGGTTCTAGCTCGAGGCGTTGGAAAACGAGTGTCCCAGTGTTTTAGTACCATGACTACAGGAGACGACGACAGGAAACGACGACAGGAGACGCCGACATCCCGAGCACTAAGGTGCTTCGCGCGTCAAAAATCGTCTGCCAGTCGTGTAGCATGCGTCCTTCTTCGTACCACATAACCTCGATGAAGATAAGGACAATGGGCGGCAAAAATGAACACGCCCGATGTCAGTTCGAAGAAACAGTGGCGTACGATAGCCCCCTTCATATGGTCGATCATATATCGCCCACACAGGACGATGTGCCAACGACCGGCAAGTGAAATAGGCAGTGTACAGCTGAAGTTGGAAAGAGGCAACATGATCGCTCTGCATATCATGGCTTTCTACTGGCAGCCAGAAATAGGTTTTCTTAGTATAGTAAAAAAAAACTAAAAAGACTAGCGTAGGCGAAAATTTCGATGTGTTCGCCATTTATTATGGAAAAACGTATGCGACAGCCTCTTTGGGAAAAGAAATCGCATAGAATTGGCAAGGTAGAAAATTTGTTCCTTCTTGTCTGTGTTAGTAATTTTCTTTCATTGTTCACACCTATGACGCAGAATTTTTGGCAGCATTTCAGAGCTCGGTTTTATATTTACAGTTCGAAATAAAATGAACAGTGTTTTTCGCGGTGCTTGTGATCGTCACTTTTTTTTATTAGTCTCGTTCTGGCGCTGTTCGTTCTGCTATGCTCCACTTCAATCTCGTCCAGAACCCTTTGACTCTAGTATCATATTAAAAAAGATGTGTTGAATTGAGGTGCGTTACCGCTTTACTTTCGCAATTTTTTATTTTACTTGAATAACTATTGTGCCCTTCCAGATATTTTAGCCCTCCGGCAGAGCTTTAAAGAGCCGCCGTCCCGAGAGCTTGAAAATAAGTCGTCCTAGAGACGGTCCCAATCTGAAATTTTTTAACCTAGCGTCCAAAAAACCAACACCCATGATAGTTTAACTGACAACTACAGCAGGCAATGCGGAAGAACTTGCTTACACAGGACAACTGATTTTATCTTTTTTTTATACATAACTTTGTCTTCAACGGTGGCCGATACAGCTGGAATTGAGTCAAGTTGCCCGCTGCCATTATTCATATTAGCAAGCAACCTGAATCCTAAGATAACATTTGGGTTCGCGATAATTTATAATTCCCTGAAGAGACGACACCGAGAAACGTGGTGGCAGCCCCGCACAGCGATGAACTCAAGGTCATTACAAGGAACTCTGATAACGACGACGTCTGCCATGCCTTTTTCTCATGACTTCGTCTGCACTGTGGAGTACTAGTTCCAGTGAATTTCGCGAATCGGCTATGGCTTAACAACTGCCCGCATGATGGACTTCAGCGAAGGCATAGGAAATGCTCGCGTTTACTCAGAGGAAACAGGCTTAAGTGGCAGACATCATTTCATAAAATGTCCCGCAGTCTCCGTATGAAGAATGACGAGGGCACTTATGCACGCAATGTTTGGAGTGAGGATTGATTGATTGATTGATTGATTGATTGATTGATTGATTGATTGATTGATTGATTGATTGATTGATTGATTGATTGATTGATTGATTGATTGATTGATTGATTGATTGATTGATTGATTGATTGATTGATTGATTGATTGATTGATTGATTGATTGATTGATTGATTGATTGATTGATTGATTGTGGTCACACGATTGTAGCTCATTTATTCTTTGGGCCAACTGGACATTGTCTCATACAGTACAGACATGTAGGGAATCTATCGTACTGGCCAACAATACCACAGAGACAAAACCTGATTAACAAATGGACAAAGAGTGTGTTTCGTCTCTCCTGTAGCTTTGTCCCTGTGTTATCAACCAACTCGCCCAAAATATTTTAAAAATGTGACTAGTTTGAAAGAAGGATGACTGCATTGCCGGTAGCTAAATAATGATTGCTCCTTCAAGTATTATTAATTTATTGTCTCCTGTATCAGATAAGTTTGTTGTAGTATCCGAAATATAAAAAAACGTTTCCCTTTCTCGGCTGCATTTGTATGCATATGTTTTAGGTTGTATTTCCTGTCCGTTGGTTATCTGGTTTTGGCTGCACTGCTTTCAATTGAGACTACCCAGCCTCGCACACAAGCCTCAGAGCTTACACTGGATGGTTAATGCACATGTATGCTTTTATTTGGGCGAATAAACTTCTTATCTTCTTATTTAGTGCCGACATGTAACCACGACCTGAAATTTACTACAATTTTGTGACATTTTTTTACACTATAGTGTGATTGCAGCGTGTCAGATCAGTTCTTCTTCCTTTGACGAATGACCAAGCTTAACTACAGCATGTGAAATCTCTTTTTACCCTTGAAAATGTTTGGCCTCCCGTATGGCATCTTCAGCTAATGGGGTTCCGTACTGTATAATCGGGGCAACTGACCGTCTCGGGGATCCTAACAGGTTCGCTGCTCCGGTCAACGGCCGGAAAACTTCTGAAAGTGGGATTCAAATCAGGCTAGCTAATGGTCAGCTCAGTGAGCAAGAAAAAAGGGTGCAAGAGCAAGGGAGTTTGAGTGCCAGGGAGTACTTTAGGGAGTTAATCTTCGTCGTGTGAGGATCAAGCATGAAGCATGCACCGACTTTAATGAGGAAAAATTTCCATATGAGGGTGGCTGGAAGGTCTTGTTTAGTTTGAAGTTACTGCCATTAGCAAAAGGAATATATATATATATATATATATATATATATATATATATATATATATATATATATATATATATATATATATATATATATATATATATATATATATATATATATATATATATATATATATATATATATATATATATACATACATGTATACGTACCCGTGGGTTTCATGTTTTTATGTTTACGCCTGTCTTTATGTTTAAACTGGATATTTGTCTCGCGGAAAAGCGGATAGCATCGGTGCTCACACGTGCGGCAATGTTCGGCCAGACGTGCGTAATCATCTTTTACCGTGCTCTGTGGCTGTTGTTTACAAGATTCCTTTATCTTGCGGAAAAGTGTTTGTTGGTCAAACAGGTCGCTGCTTAAACGTTCGATTATTAGAGCATCGCAACAAGCTTAAAAAAGATTATTACGCACGTCTGGCCGAACATTGCCGCACGTGTGAGCACCGATGCTATCCGCTTTTCCGCGAGACAGATATCCTGTTTAAGCATAAAGACAGGCGTACTAGAGAGTTGATGGAATCCTACTACATCAGAAAGTGGGGGAGTGATTGTATCAGTGAAACATCAGTTGTCCTGCACGAAAAAGAATTTGGTTATTTGAAGCGGTCGTCGCGATAAGGTGTTCCTGTGTTAAGAAATGCGCGTTGTCAACAGTGGAGTGTTTTGGTCTTGATAGTATGTCATTGGCTGGTGTGGGCACGTGGCGTGGTGGGGGAGGAGGATTCTGTGTATGTATAAGTAGTTACGTCTTTTCTAATAAATCGAGTTGAAAGTCAGCGCTAGTCCTGTCCACTTCTTTCTTTGTGTGTCATTGTTAGTTCGCGCTGTTCCCCAAGATGCAAGTACACCAACTCGCCCAACTCGCCACCCTGCTACAGTTAAGTTTAAGTTCGAAAATGGACTACGTGCTTTCCTAGAAAAGCCCTGCCCTCCCACTAGATCACTCCTCTCACTTTCGTTGCTATTTTATTTTTCAAATCTTTCTTCCTGACTTTCCTGTCACCTTTCCTTTGCATTTCACTTTACATCCTCTCGTAGGCCACATTGCAAAAAAAAAAAAAAAAACGAAGAGAAAAAAAAGGACCATCTCCAGTAACGTGAAACCAGGGGGGGGAAGAAGGGGGGGAATCATGCAGTGTATACGTGTATTCTTGGCGCCTTGGCATTTTTTGACTACGGAGATGATGAAACCGTTCGTGGGTAGAGGTATACAGCTTTGGTGCAAGTCTCGTGTCTTTGAAGCACGAAGCAATCTAGCTCGACGCTTTGGAAAACAGGTGCCCCGGTGTGTTCTGTTAGTATGCGTCCTTGCCCCCGGAGATGAAACGTTGTAGCGCGAGGCGTTGAAAAACGAGTGTCCCGTTGTTTTAGTACGAGGACTACATGAAACGACGACGACGACAGGAGACGCCGACAGCACAAGCCCCTTAGGGGCTTCGCCCTTAAAAACCGCTACACCAAATGGAACAGGCTGTTGCTTTCCCAGGCCATGCCCACATACACTTACAAGACGAATACTCTCACAGAACCTGAATTTACGTAAATTACGTAATGTGAGAAAATTACATAGCACCACATAACCACACATTAACACTGTTGGTTGAACAAAAGGGGACGGAATTTTCAGTCCCACGGAATAAGAATTCCAACCTGGTTCTGTGGTTGCCCTTTTTTTAAATGCAGAGCATTTCAGTAACTCACGATGTCACCCGCGTTGACGTCCGTAGTCGTTGTCCGCACCCCTCCCCCTACACTATATAAAAAAATACTATCCGGCGCCTGGTTTCGATCCCTCGACCCTGCGGGCGGAACGCAATGTACATGGTGCTCTACCCACTGCGCCACAAAGCCGACACAGAACGGGAGGCTACGAACGCGCCTTATATCCTTGACTCATTCAAACTACGTCAAGAAGCTGCTGATAGAACGCATTCACTACCACCAACTCCCCAAACACTAAACGTTAACACAATACACCCACCCCCTATGCGACGCATTTACTCGAGTACCCCTCGCGGGGAGATGGGCCCAATTTTATTGCTGGCTCGCTAAATCCGAATATTCATTTTCGCATTTCATCCGCTCACACGCGTCTTCCGCAGGGAAAGAGCAACTGCCATTTTTTTGTTCTTCGTCCATTGCCTTACGCCATACTTAATTCCTAAGCTGAGTTCACCTCAACAAAAACCGCCTAAAAATTTTCGCTATGAACGCAATTCAATTAAACGCGCCAGCGAGCGAGTTCTCCCCGGCAAATACGCTGACGCCGCCCGTGCCGTCTCGGAATATTTCTGCGCCTTATGAGTGAGGCATCAACTGAGAGCTTTGCAACATACAAAAATTCCGAGAAATTTCACCATAAAAAGAAAAACAAATTCTTGAGAACGCTAGGAGAAAAGACGCGCAGGAAAGTCGAACGGGTTTTGTCATCTCATATTTCGCGCACAACGCTCCAGGACCCCCCGACGCGAGCGAATAAAGAGCGCAGCGCTCGCGTTATTACGCAATATGTGCGTAGCACATAGCGGGAATACTCGACGACACCCTCCGGATTAGAATGCCTCAAGCTTGATCTCGTCGTTCATTTTCCCTCGTAACGACTCGCATGGTTTAGTTTATTGCCTTAATCTACGCTGTTTCATACGGGAGCCCATTTAGGACTTGCGAAATTTTCACTTAGGACGCAACCACCGTGCGGGGGCTTTTTCACTAACTAGTAGCGTTGGCTGCAAATAGAGACGTGGGAGAGGGAAAGCAAATAATAGGAAGAAGACGGCGGCGAATCATGGAGAGGAAAAGGGAAATGGCCTCACGGCAAGGATCTTTCCTCCCGCCGGCTTCCTTTGTGTGTCCGTCGACTTATTAGATGGTCTCCAGTTCCCGGCATCGAGCCGTC
Organism: Haemaphysalis longicornis; assembly: GCF_048455015.1. Classification (NCBI taxonomy): domain Eukaryota; kingdom Metazoa; phylum Arthropoda; class Arachnida; order Ixodida; family Ixodidae; genus Haemaphysalis; species Haemaphysalis longicornis. The sequence goes on from NW_027526225.1 coordinate 117,196,885, forward strand.
ATTGCGCCGAGGCGGATGACGGTAAGAAAAGACGACGCTAACAGAAAAGGCGATGCGCGGTCTGCGCGGGGAAGGGCCATAAAAAGGTCACGGTCATGGTTTCCGACTTCGCATTGTTCACGGTTATTGTGGCGCACAAAATGCGCATCCATTTAGCTCGGTCTCTACAAAAACACCGAAATCGCAAAAAAACACTGTGCCAGACTTTTTTTTTTTCTTTTACGGCCTTGTGACAGCGCCCGAGATGCTCCGTTGCCCAGGTTTCTCTTGAACTGTTTTTCAAGGTCACCTCTACTTAGCGTTCTTTTTTGCTTTCTGTTTTTCCGAGGATTTGTTCGAAGGCTTTTGGGGCAGTCAAAAGGACTTCTTGCCCGATTGTTTATTTGGGATGAAAATCCGCCCCGACTATTGTCTAGGCGTCTGGCTATGAGAAGTCAGTGTTCCTATTTTATAAAGGAGGAGTTGGAGATCGTGAAATCATAGTAATGCGATGTAGTAACGAGTATATTCTACGAGGTTTTGTGGGCATATGCACGCTTCGAAGGCAAGGACGCGTGTTGGGTCGCTAATAGCAGTGAAGGTAAAAGTCCTAACCCTTCTGTGGAGCGTCACCAAATCGCTATAGCAGTTATCCATATTTTATAAGTCATGGCACCTATGTATGTATGTATGTATTTATGTATGTACGAACAGACACATACTACTATATATATATATATATATATATATATATATATATATATATATATATATATATATATATATATATATATATATATATATATATATATATATATATATATATATATATATATATATATATATATATATATAAGGTTAGTAGAGACAGAGACAAACGAGAAAGACTTAGAAAATAAAAATAAGTTTACTGACGTTTCAGGGAGAGGACTCCCTTTCTTCAGAGTATATATATATGTATATATATATATATATATATATATATATATATATATATATATATATATATATATATATATATATATATATGCACACGCTACAATTAGAGTAGTGGGGTCTATGTTTCTAAATCCTCATCTCGGTTAAGTTACGCGGTTCAGCTCTGCATGTGTCCGTTCTCCTCTTGGTTACGTAAACCTCAACGATATTACATTTTTCAATAAACCTTGGTGCCTATGCAACGTCCCCCATGAAGTGCTATGTATGCCAGAATTTTGGATTAGTAAGGCACTTTTGGTGCATTTCTACGCGTAGGGAACGTTGCGTAAATTTCAAAGCGTTATCACAGTCGAAGTTTCAATGATTATTTCACAGGACCCTGACATAACACACATCTCAGTTTTATTTATTAGAATGGGCCATTTATTGGTATCTCGCTAATCTCCCCCCGGCCTTTATAGACGTTGCTTTCGCGCGCAAAAAGAAGTTCAAAAATAAGGGCAAACTTACAAATGTTCCGCTCGTCAATTTCAGCAGTTACGTAATTGGCGGTGTGTCATACACAGAGAAAACAGTAAGTCTTTGAGATCATCAGCCGCGGACTCACCGCTGCCTCTCCGCGTACAAATCCGACACTCTTGCGACAACGAGAGTTTTCGGACTACCACTTGACCACCCGCTGTGGTCAAAGAGCCCCAGTGTGTTATCTTCCTTTTAGGATTCGAGGCGTGCAATCAAACAGAGCTAGAGGAGTAGATACAATCGCACAGCTTTTGGCGGCAGCCCCCCCAACCTGACAAGCGAGCCCCTGTGACGTCACACGGGCGGTGCGAGGAAGGGGCCCGAAAGTCACCACTGTTCAAGTGTGTTTTCTTTATTACTAAGCGAAAATGTCTGAAGCTGCTATTAAAATTCGGACGATTGTTAGTCTCACGTTGCAACCTTTCGTATTAACCGAACTTCTCGTCTGTCTGCGTGGTTTCATTAACGGATCGTCTTTGAACTGTTCGTAAGTCCCAGACAACCTGAAAAAGGGCTATTTAAAAAAAATTCAACTTTGTTGAGTCTGAAAACACGTCGCCTCTGGTAATTGCCCCAGCGCCATTCCAGCCCGAAAAACGCTCTTTCAACAGAAAAAAAAAAGATGGAAGTAAAGCTGAAATACTTTCAAATTTTGCACAACTTGGCCAGAACTAGTGCAGATATCATGGTCGTTACTGCTCGTTAGAATTCAAATGATAGGATTAGTGGAACTAGAGGCCCATCTACTATCGCGCTATTATGTTCCTTGGCGGTGACATAGGTGGTTGAGCGCGAATCGCACAATCAAGATTCTGTGATGTCAAAATGACATCACCGGTAAGCGACTGGAGGGGTCACTGCTTCCTTGTTTGTTTAATATTTCGATTACTTCTTCAAAATTTGAGATAAAATTGTTATCATTGTTATCGAGGCAACGCAGTAGTTGTAGTGAACCAAACTTGTATTTTGTCATTAATGACCCCTTTAAGTGCTAACATAATTTGAAGTAGCAACTGATGGGAGCTAATAAAGTTTTGGGGCAAATGTAGCTCGACATTTTGCAATGGGCATACTTTAAATGGTCAGCGAACATCGATGATTTCGACAACGGCTGGTCCTCATTGAAATCGCCCCTCTAACTGGTAGCTCGTATCCACAAGCGCTACACCGAATCTATCATAGGGCCTTGTGCTATGCGATAGTTTATCATATGCGCTTAACCACTGCAAACCTGTGCGCTAGCCTATTGCTTGTCCCCGCATGTGACGCCGATGGTTTCAAGTACTTTCTGCAGCACGCCTTCGTCGTAGGAAAAATTTCGTATAAATGCTCACATTACCTAAAGCCATCTTTCGTGGATTTCTGAAACCCTGACGCGAGACCTTTACTTCTCTGACAGAATTCGCCACGCTGTTAGAGGTTTGGTGTTGTCCCCTTATATATGCTTCCTAATTTTTGTTTGTTCGAGCGCGTTCCTGTTTTCAAGCGAAAGCTTTTTTAGTGGTACCGATGGCGCCCTGTCAAAAAGTTAATGCATTTCCCCATAGACCGGTTGGTCGACTGAAAAGATCTGATAAGATATCTGTGGACACACGGCGCGTGTGTGAAAGCGGGCTTCCAGTGTGCCAAAATTTCTACTTGAAAATTCCGAGAAAAGAACGGCTCTCGATAAAACTATAGCCGCATCGATCATGAAGAAGGAGTACGATAGTACACTTTTTTATCGAACATTACGTATCGGTATAAATTTAGACTGTTCGTAGATGCATTTACCTAGTGCACGAAAAATCGTAGCATCGGTTTGTTTTAAAGACGATAGTCTTTCTTGGGCTACTTAAACGCAGAAATTTTTGTCTGTATGCATGTCTGTTTCGTGTGTCTGTGACTCGATTCAGCCACCCAGCCAAAGCGAAACCAAATCTGCGCAATAGTCTTATATACTCACAGCCAAATCTAAATGTCTAAGACCGGTGTCAGTGCTAATGCTTCTCAGAAATGTTGAACATGAACACGACTACGCAAACATAAGGCAGAACATCAGTACATAAGTGATATTTGCAGTGTTCCTTTTTTAAATAATTCGTGGATGCCTGGTTTTTGCGATAGCAAATGATATACTACATCTACTGCAGAAAGCCGTCGCCTGCTGTTGCCCGCGCTCCTGGCGGCATTTGAGAAATCACACGGCAACAGCAACAAAAGAATCCACTAGATAGGTTCCACGTTCTCCTTGGAACGCACATGGAGTAAGGTAATGTTGTTCTATAAACGATGAAGTAGGGCGCCTCGATTCACTCGCGTCTCCGCCGTACTGCAGCGCTGGCACAGAGGAACCCGGCCTATAGCAGTGGAACGCGGTAAATTTAAATTGAGTTAAGCAAACATTTAGTGTGTTTACCTTTGGAGGAGCGCGACGGAAAAGAAACAGCATGAGAGGTGAGCGGGAAAGCAAGGAGGGGCATTCACAAAGACTATCGTCTTTTGTCGACGTTTGCATCGAGAGGAGCAGATACGCGGCCAATTTTTCGTTTGCAATTGGGGTCTTTGAAAATTTCGCGATCGATTGGACGCACTTCCTGCGATGGTGGAACGCACATTGAGCGAAGGTTTTGAAGCCCTTTTGACGAAGCTTTGATGTGAGAAAGCTTTCGTGCTTCTCTCAAGTTTTTTTAGGGAGGGATGGTATAAAGTTTTCTTTTGTAGCTGAATTGCTTTTGATACTTCATTACAATGAGTTAACCACGTTGAGTTCTAACCTTCCAACACCATTCCTCTCTTCACCGCTATACTCTCCGTTACCTGCCGTACCTCCTCGGGTTAACAGCCCACGCGGTTTCCGCGCGAACTTCACCTCGGGGCCTGTAAATAGCACCGCAATGCATTATTAACACGCACGCTACTATGACGTCAGAGGTAGTCCAAGCAGGCTAATTGAATTGGCCCGAGAGTAAGGGCACGAGCGGGACACCCTGTACAAGTATTTCATCAACAGTAGCCTACTTAAATTTAATTGCCACATTAGGCAGCATGAGGCCTCACGGCTTGCCTCGTGTCGTGTTCGAACTCTTTCCCTTCCCTTATACACGCGCCGGACCTTATAATAGGCACCATCCGTGTACGGTATGGCACGTGTGCACGAGGATTAATCTCGGATCTTAGCGGGCCTGGTTTCGGATCGCGAAAGGTCGCTGGTGACGCATACGGCGTGTTTTGCGTCCCGGGCCTAGATTAATGAAACGCCCCCGCCAGAGGGCTTATGGATAAGTTATCCCTACAGGCAGCGGATTGTGCGTGGTTTTGGTGCGAATCGTACTGCATTTTGTGTGTACACGGGCATACGAGCGCGCCAATCCGGTCGTGAAAACCTAATGGCCCCGTCTCCCTCTCTTTCCGTTTCTTTCTCTTTCTCACCTTTTCTCCACTTGGTTCTCCGCTAGTAAGCGGAAGTCACTAACGCTTCTTCGGTGACTCAGTTATTCATCTCAGAACCGACAGTGTGCTTGGTAACCCCGCACGAAGAAGCATTGAGTTTACGTCACGTCTTATGCTTAACTGTAGACGGACATGCCTCTAGATTTTTCAGTCTAGCGTTAATGCAGGAATAGTGTTAAGGCTCAGTATTGTGGAATGCGTCGCATTGCGGAAAAACGCCTGTCCCATGTGTCTCTCTTTCTTGGCGCTACGTCGAGCGCAGGAAAAAAATAGTGCAAGATGCAAATATCTCAGTTCGGAGAGTTGCGTGGCGCAGCGACGAGAGAAAAAAACGTCATACTTATTGTAGGCCGAGCTGCGGGTGCCTGTCGACGACGCTGGACCTGTAAGCGTAACGGTGGTCGAACACTGGACAATCGCATATCCGCGTTGACTTTTCCTTCTGGTATGCGGGAACCTTTCAGCAAGCGAGTTGTACTGCGGAAATACAGGAGGTCTCATGAATGAGGTTTTGTGAGTTAGGCTTGAAACATTTCCTGCAAAATCGCGATGTGTGTGTGTGTGTGTGCGTGTGCGTGTGCGTGTGCGTGTGCGTGTGCGTGTGCGTGTGTGTGTGTGTGTGTGTGTGTGTGTGTGTGTGTGTGTGTGTGTGTGTGTGTGTGTGTGTGTGTGTGTGTGTGTGTGTGTGTGTGTGTGTGTGTGTGTGTGTGTGTGTGTGTGTTGTGAAGGCGAAAACCGAAAACCAAAACTGAAAGCGCGTTCCGCGGGCAATCACCCACGAAGGTGGTGTAATCGAAGCCAAGCGGGGAAGGAGAGGAAGAGGAAGTGGGAGCTCGAGGGGAATAAAGCGTACGAACCTGCCTACCACAGAACAGGGAGGATTTTAGAGAAGCAAAGGCCTAGCTTTGCCTGTAGGGCCACAAAAAGCGTAGTGGCGGCGTCGTGAACTACCCAGTACGCCCGCTTGATGGCGCTGTAAACACGGCTTTGTAAACATGGCGGATGCTTTTTGCACAGGCCGCTTGAGCTCCTTAATAACATGGCTGCCCTCGCACGGCGGCCGCCGGCTCGCTGCTCCACGGCCGGACTCGACTCTCAGTCTGCGCGAAAGGAGCGTCGAGTTCGGCCGTGGCTGCTCCTGCTGGGTCCTGGCTGGCACACTGGCCGCGTGTTTACTTGCGCCGCGCTAGTGAAGTGATGTTACGCCAGGTGACCAGATGGCCTCGACTGGCACAGACCACAGTGAGCAGCAAGTGAGAACAAATCGTTTATTGACATCCGCAAGCAACAAATCGTTTATTGACATTGCCATAACAACTCGTTCACTTGCGCTAAGATTTCGACCGAAGGGCACAAATGAGGTATTGACGGCGAAAACGGTTTCCTTTGCACCGTTTTCTAGCGGAGTGCATAACACTCACCTTCTGTTGGAAGAATCACATATTCTGGCCTCGACATCTGTCTTCCGATGCGGAATTTCCCACATTTGTCACTCCACAAGCACTCAATTTCCGTGTTTTGCCAGTCCTCTTAACAACTGATGGACGCAAAAGCACATAACAGCAATAACAGCCACGAAACCAGTGCTCCGCGCACATAGAAACGATTTTACGAAGTTTTCAATGTAAGGAAATAATTTGCGGTTTAGGTGTCTTTGTTAGATGGGGTTTTAATTGTATGTGTTTGCCGACGTGCTACTCAGCGGGAAATGGGGTAAAAGCAGCAAAGGTTGATTGATTGATTGACTGATTGATTGATTGTGGTGTTTAACGTGCCAAAACTTCACCAGGGCTATGCGGCGCGCCGTAGTTGACGGCTCCGGATTATTTTTGACCACCTGGAGGAAGGAAAAAAAATTCCCGCGCCTTCCCGCGAGGGGAACACGAGTAAATGCAGAGCATTGGGGGTCGTTAACGCCGCGTAAAGTCTCGTTAGGGTGGGTAGTTGGGTCGTAGTTGCGTTGGTGTTGGTTTGGCGTAGAGAGAGGAGAGTAAAGTCGCGTTAGGGTGGGGCGAGCGTCAACCAAGGAAGAAAGGAGCAACGCAGTGACTGAAGCACGAGCGACCGCTAGCCGCTTTATATTTGCAGCGCGCGCAATAGAGCGAGAGAATTACGGGGGGGAGAGCGCGCATGCGCAAGCAGCGCGCGCCCTTCCACGCCCCACCGCGCTGCTATCACGCACCTGTTACGCCGAGACCGCGATGGAGCAAACGGGCTGACTACGACGCATGCGCGCGCCAGCTGCTGTTGAGAGAGAGGAGGGAAGGAGGAGAGGCGCACCTGCTGTGGACGCGGAGCTGTGGACGCCGTCCGACGCAGGAAGAGGCGAGGCTAAGAAATGCTCTGCATTTAAAATGTAGTAGCTTAGGAAGAACAGGAGTAGAAAATAGAAATAAAAATAAAAATTATAGAACGTGTTTTTCGGGAATTGATAAGTAACTGCACGCGTTAAGGGATACCTATAATTCCATAGCGCCGCCGACCTAGCTAAGGCAGTCAAATAACGCAGCTAAGGCTTTTTGCTGAGGGGAGAGACTGTGGTCCAAATATCAGGCTTAGTGTTGGTAGTTCACGGTGAAGACATTCAGTCTTTTGCTGTAAAAGGCACCTTATTTCGGGGTAAGCGAAGCATTCTAGTATACATACCGAGAAAATTTCGACCGCTCGGGGTCTTAGTAACACCATCATTGGATATTAACATTGGATATAGACACTGTCGAAATGCTTTATAAAACTCTGACTAGTTTTAACAGCATAGCTGTCTAAGCACTTGGTTGCGCCATCAATGAACAGAAAAAAAATACCAAGAAAATGCCCAGCTTACAGCCAGCTTGTACCGTTGTGCCAGCTGGCTGAGTGATTTTTTTTTTTTTTTTTGTAATTCGTGGTCAAACGTTACAGCACATACATCTCACTGGGATAGTTTTAGTGGCTCTGCAAGCTGCTGCAGCAGCGTAATAAACATGAACTGCTCCCAAAGCAATCCTTCACCGTCAATATTAGCTGGGCGAAAATATTTTGCATCACACTCAATTCCGCCAGAATATCCACTTCTGAAAGAACTTCGATGAGCCAAAAAGCTGAATCTGTGAGCCACAATTTCCGCAATATGGGTTGAAGTCTGGCCTGTTTACGATGTAGATACGAGTTCGTAAATGCTTCGTTAGGCACCAGGCTGTGATATAACGAATACAGCCGGTGGGGTAATTATTCTGGAACCCTGAATCTCACATATGCATCTATTCAGTGCACACACGCTTGATGATGCCACGGAAAGGTCCATAAGCGGTTCTGTACAGCCAAAACTATCGTCTGATAGCAAACGCCAAAGCAGTATCGTATGGTCGGCGACACCATTAGCTTTCACCGTTACATCTCTTACTCGACAAGCCGAACAGGTCACCGTAGGAGCCACATTTCTTCTGGCCCGTTAGCAGCAGTGGTATGCGCACGCTGTCGAAAATACCTTGCAGACGTTTTTCGCAAACAACTTTCTATACTCCTATAATTAACGCTTCCATCGTATGGTGTCTGCCGAAATAAAAGTAATAATCTCGGAGCAAGGATAAACACCGTGCTATGCTAAGTGGTAAACGCAGCTTCACTACGGAAGGCGACAACGCGTAAGGCAATAAATGAGCTTCGCCATTGGCGCACTGTGCTTTCCGCACTTGTTCCAGCTCGAGAATTTCATTACTAAAGCTGTCATTACGTGTTCCTTTTACGCAACGCCGTTCGAACGCAGCTAAACAACGAAACAAAAGAAAAATCAGTCATTAGAAGGTGAAGTTCTAGGATATATAACAGTGTATAAAAATGACGTAAATGATGTCGCATTACGATGTTATGAGAACTCCGTAAAGCGATCTCCTCTCTCAGTATTACTTTTCCTTTCCATTTGGCGCGTGCGCTACTTTTCTGACGGTATTGGCGCTTCCTCACCGCTAGGCTGCATCCGATCGATTCATCTGGTAGAGCGCCGAGGCCCGTTCGCTGAGCCGTTATCTCATTAGGGTTTCAGATCTTAAGCTCGCGAGGTACTCCGACACGCACGTGTGCCTCGGACTATTACCAAACGACTCTGGCGATTACCCTTCACGGGCAATCTCGTTTTTCTCTCCGGCGCTCCTTCTCACGTGGCCAGGTATGGCTGGGCGAAGTTGAAAAAGCTTTTCGGGCGCTGTTTTCTCCTCGTAATCGGTCGACGCTCTGGGCGAAACTTGTGCGAGGGCACGCCCAACTGCTGGAGTCGATCAGTGCGTTTTAGGGATTAGCCAATCAGGTAGCTCTCTCGATTACACTTTTTTTCTGTTATGGGGAGCGTCGAATCAAGTCTAAAACTTTAGCTTCGGAGTCCGGACGCGTCTATACGATAACTTCGCTGTACACAAAACTGAGAACGAAGAGTCACCTTTACAACTAGCTTTGGCTGGAAGATTCATATAGCTATCTGGAAAATCTAAATTCAAGTTCTAGCCATTAAAGTGTACTAAAAGTATATTTTCGCTTAAAATGTTTGTAGGTTACTCCTGCAACAGTTTTTCCGTAGTTGTGCAGTCCCGGTGGAGGACTGAGAATGTGGAACATGCAAAGGAGATAGAGAAGTGAAGGGAGAGGGTATAGGGCGCTACAGTAGATTGGTTAAATTACAAACCCACATCTGAGCAAGCATTTTGTCCAATCATCTATCTTCGTCGTCATTATCATCATCATCGCCGTCAACAACAACACGAACGGTAGAAGGTGCTCGCGTGTAGCGCCCTAATTAACGACGTAACAAACGAACACGGTGGTATATGTCGTACGCGGGGTTTGAAACGTGCCTGGTGCGTACTGAAATCGCGTGTCCTCCATTTCGCGCTCTTCTTTTCCCCCAATGTACTATCCCTCGTTCTCCCCTGTTCGGAGCTCGCGCTACAGGAGATCTCTGTCTACGGGCACGAAAGATCCCGGCATCGACACTATTTACAGCTTCGCTGCGAAAATCATACTGCAATGGGCCGCAAGAGGACACTGTTATTACGTCGTGTGTCATACACTTTGGATAATTAAATGAAGTTTAAATCAATTGGTAATTTGCGCCCGCTGTCATTCTGACCATCTCTTGTTAGCAGAAAGATATGAATTGAGCCTAGGAGATTTTCAACGCGAAACAATTCGTGTAAAGGAATTGAAAATCAATAGAACAAACAAACGTCACAGGCTTTTAACAGCGAGAAGAAACAAGTTACGAAAAAGTGCCTTAACTCGTGTTTCATTGGAACTACACTGAAACAACTCATATGACGGTGGACTGCTCAAACGACTACAGAACTGTAGAAAGTTTTATTTCAGCGCATTTTGTGAACGACTAGCAGTGGCAGTTTTAGTACAAATCCCACAAAGCCAACGCTCCCAAGCCATTCCAGCAGCATCGCAAAGCCACTGTAAAACGGACAGCGCCATGACTGTATGGGAGAATAAAACCTCGGTTCTTCCAACTTTTATTAAGCTAATTAACTGAGAAGTACGCTAAGCCACTCATTACAAACATCGCGCTGCACTCGCTCGGACTGTGCCTCAGTTAATCGTGTTTTGTGTCGTGCTCTCGTTTGGCTTCGCTGTCCAGCCCCGTTGAATTGGGGCCAATATTTTGACGTGCACTAAGTTAGCTCCCCCCCCCCAACCCCCAAATCCGAGCAAAAAAAATAAGAACGATTAAGGGCAAACTCGAAGCCTGTACACATTCCAAGCTTGCATTAGATTAAGGGAAATGTTGCCGCCGGTTAGTGTCAACAAAATCTGCAGGAATGCCACTCTGCCTAATTTTCCTACAACTGCAAGCTACGGTTTCCCTGGATGACGTTGAGTAAGAACGCACTCAAAACAACCATCTCGTTATCTGAGTCGGTGAAAAACAAACTCGGTCGACGCGGAGCATGAAAGGTCAGACTCTGCAGGTGCTGTTCAAATACGAAGGAGGGATCGAAGCCCCCAAGGAAAACATCCTTAAGTACGCGCAGATCGTTGAAGTTTCTGTACCAAGTTTGCCCGGAAAAACCCTTCCAAAACCGAATGCGGGCACGTATCCCCGACCCGTGCACTTCAATATTTATTCTTAAGCTCACGGAGGGAACAGCTGAGATATCTGACAACCTAACCAAAAAGGGAAGACGGGGAGCGAGTGTCAGAAGGCCCGCCCAGCAACAAAGCATCCCGACTGCTTCACTTTCACACGACGACAGCTAGATTTGAGACCCACACACTACAGACGTCAACACAGGTTAAGGGTTGGAAATATGTGTCACGCAGTAACTCCCTCTGTAAGACAGCGCAAGATAAACAACGCTACAAGTCTTGCTACCACAGCGGTGTTTTGCTCCGGTGGTTGCGAAAGTTCGCGTACCGCGGGCGGCGGCTGCCCGCTGACCTTTTCGAACCTTTTCGCGAACGCGCGCGTTCGCTCTGCCTCCGGCCTGTCCCAGCCCGGCGCGGTGGATGAAGAGAACGGTAAATAAGTAAGCCGCCGCGCCGTGTGTCGCCGTCGTTTGACAACGCTGCGTAGAGAGGAAGCGGGCATTAGGACAGGCGTGTAGTAGTTTGCGCCACACTAGACGCCGGAGGCTGATACGCGTGCCATCGCGGATGGTGTCGGTGAGAGGGCTCAGCGATGATGACAAACTTGACCTTTGACCTTTCCTCCTGCCCCGAAGTCTTATGCTGCGCTGTGCGCACTGGAGGAATTGAAAGCCAAACCAGAAAATAGTGCCATCACCAGTTTGAAATATAAATAAAGAGAAGAGAGAAAGGGCGGAAGGAAATGTCACATTGCCTGTTCGGGAGACGAAAAGGGGGGGGGGGGGGGGGAGGGGGGGAAGCTATTACATTTTTTCGCTCCGAGCGTTAGGAGATCCTGTTGCGTGGGTGGCATCGAAGCAAAGGAAGCGATGACAGTGGTGGTACGTGCGTGGTCTTGCGAGACGTCGTGCTTTATTTAATATTGCGGTAGCCGTCTGGGATAGCGTGTTAGTGCAGTGTGCGTACGTTGTAACTAAACAAACTGTATGTATGTATGTATGTATGTATGTATGTATGTATGTATAATATATATATATATATATATATATATATATATATATATATATATATATATATATATATATATATATATATATATATATATATATATATATATTGAAGCGTGGTTTATTGGACCACTAACGAGCAGTTAGAGCTGCGGAGAAGCCGAGGTTCTTCGTGCTCAGCAAGCTAAGTCCGACGCGATACTCGATCGGCCCGTGCCCAAGCGATGCTTCTGCCTCCTCGTCGTCGGGCGTGCACCAAGCCCAATATCCCCAACGGGGAATTGTCCTTGCATGGTTGCCTGTGACAATTACATCAATCGCGTCCATAATCAACGCTACAATATTCGCCCCCGGTGGAAAAGGAGCCATCCTGGCGACTCAAGGTGCCGAGGAGACCACAGGATCGTAATACTCTTTCAGCCGGTTGGCGTGAACTATCTCGCGTCCACGGTGTCGACGGTCGGGTGCGGGCGCAACCGGTTCGATGAGGTAATTCACTGCTGAAGTTTGCTTGACGACTCTGTAGGGTCCATGATATTTTGCAACAAGCTTCGGTGAGAGACCGGGTGTAGGGCATGGGACCCAAAGCCAGACAAGTGAATCAGGCCTATAGGTGGGAGCCGCGGTGGAAGCGTCGAGATTATGCTTCTGGTGTTGCTGGTGTTCAGATGTGAGCTAGCGGGCGAGCTGACGGCACTCTTCGGCATGCTTGACTATTTCCGAAATGGGTGCGAACTCGGTCTGATCTGGGCGATACGGCAAAATTGTGTCAAGAGTGCATGCCGGCTCCCGTCCGTAGAGCAGGAAAAAAGGTGAGAATCCCGTCGTCGTCTGCGTGGCCGTGTTGTAGGCGTACGTGACAAAGGGAAGTATCACGTCCCAGTCCGAATGGTCCGACGCCACGTACATCGAAAGCATATCACTCAAGGTGCGGTTAAATCGTTCTGTGAGACCATTCGTCTGCGGGTGGTAAGACGACGTAGTTCGGTGAACAATTCGACATTCCCGCAGGAGGGCTTCGATGACTTCCGACAGGAAGACGCGACCTCGGTCACTGAGCAGCTCTCGAGGGGCACCATGGCGAAGTATGAAGCGGCGTAACAGGAAGGACGCGACGTCACGTGCCGTGGCAGTTGCTAGAGCAGCAGTTTCTGCATAGCGCGTAAGGTGATCCACTGCCACAATGACCCAACGGTTGCCAGCAGCTGTGCACGGAAGGGGACCGTAAAGGTCTATCCCAATGCGATCGAACGGTCTTTCTGGGCACGGCAATGGCTGCAGCGGGCCCGCCGCGGGAGTAGGAGGGCATTTGCGCCGCTGACAGTTGATGCATGACCGGATGTACTTGCGGACGAACGTGTACATTCCCCGCCAGTAATACCGTAGGCGAAGCCGCTCATACGTTTTTAACACACCAGCGTGAGCGCAGCTGGGGTCAGCGTGGAAGGATGCGCATATGCCCGTGCGCAAATGGCGAGGTATTACCAGTAACCATTTGCGACCTCCTGATTGGTAGTTGCGCCTGAACAGCATTTCGTCGCGGACTGCAAAGTGGGCAGCTTGGCGGCGCAGCGCACGCGATTCTTGAGCAGAGGGCACGCCAGAGAGAAAGTTAATAAGCGAAGCAATCCAGGGGTCCTTGCGCTGCTCGGCTGGCATGTCCGTGATGTCGAGGGACGACAGGCCGGCATCAACAGAAACGGAACACGAGTCTTCCGCCGGTAGGGGGGAGCGGGACAGAGCGTCAGCGTCTGAATGCTTCCGGCCGGAACGGTACAGCACACGGATGTCATGCTCTTGAAGTCGCAGAGCCCAGCGACCAAGGCGGCCAGACGGGTCTTTGAGCGACGACAACCAACACAACGCGTGGTGGTCCGTCACAACGTCAAAAGGACGACCGTACAAATATGGTCGAAATTTTGCAAGCGCCCATACGATGGACAAGCACTCCTTTTCCGTGACCGAATAATTTAACTCAGCTTTTGTGAGCGTACGACTGGCATAAGCGACGACATAATCGTCAAAACCAGCTTTTCGTTGGGCAAGCACTGCACCAATTCCGACGCCGCTGGCATCCGTGTGGATTTCTGTTGGCGCGGTCGGGTCAAAGTGTCGCAGAATAGGCGGGGAAGTAAGGAGTCGCCGTAACTTTGCGAACGCTTCATCGCAATCCCTCGACCAAGCGCCAATACCACTTTCCTTGCCGAGAAGCGCCGTCAAGGGCGCAATTATGGCGGCAAAGTTGCGAATAAAGCGGCGGAAATACGAACATAGTCCAATAAAGCTCCGTAGAGCCTTCATGGTGGTCGGTTTAGGGAACTCGGCGACCGCGCGAAGTTTGGTGGCGTCGGGAAGAATTCCCTCCTTCGACACAACGTGGCCCAGTATGGTCAACTTTCGCGCCGCAAAGTGGCATTTCTTCATGTTGAGCTGCAATCTGGCTTTGGCAAGGCAAGTCAAAACCTGCTCCAGGCGCCTCAAATGAGTGTCGAAGTCGGGAGAAAAAACGACTATGTCATCGAGATAACATAGACACGTTTTCCACTTCAGGCCGCGCAAAATGGTGTCCATCATCCTCTCGAACGTGGCAGGAGCGTTGCACAGGCCAAACGGCATGACGTTAAATTCATACAGGCCGTCAGGAGTGATGAACGCCGTTTTCGCGCGATCGGCCTCCGCCATGGGTACCTGCCAATATCCAGACCGCAGATCAAGGGAAGAAAAAAACTCAGCGCCTTGTAAACTGTCAAGGGCATCGTCAATCCGTGGTAAAGGATAGACATCCTTCCGAGTTATGCCGTTCAGACGGCGATAATCTACGCAAAAGCGGATGGAACCGTCCTTTTTCGTTACAAGCACCACGGGAGACGCCCAGGGACTGTTGGAGGGCCGAATTACTCCCCGCTTGAGCATATCGTTCACTTCTTCGTCAATAGTGCTGCGCTCCTTCGGCGACACACGGTACGGTCGTTGGCGCAGTGGTGCATGCGATCCGGTGTCGATGGAGTGAGCAACTGCAGATGTTCGGCCCAGTGGTGCCTTTGCGCCGTCAAAAGAAGAGCGGAACCGATATAGCAGAGCGAGGAGCCTCACTCGTTGGTCTGATCTGAGGGTAGGATCGAGCGAAGCGCCAATGTCCGGAGGCGACAGGTCTGGTGCTGACGGGGCAGGACTCAGTCCAGCCACTGGAACCCATGACGAAAAGTCGTCTGGTACGGCGGTGACAAGCTGTGGCTCAACAACTTCGACGCAGCCAAGGACCTCACCGTGCAGGAGACGAAGGGGCTCCAAGGACTCGTTGTTGACTACTATGGCGCTCGTGCCAGCATGAACTGTCAGTAGGGCGAATGGCAGGGACAGCGATTTTCGGTGGACAAATAAGGGCGACGGCGTAAAAACAACAGGTGCGTCGGGAATGGAAGAGCAGCAGAGCGGTACGAGAGCAGCCGAGCGTGGAGGAATGTCCGTGTCGTTGGCCACAGTGAGCTTTGCAGGGGCAGTGAACTGAAGGTCGGCGTAAGGCGCGTCCAACGGAGAATCAAATTCTACTTGCGCACGCGCACAGTCGATTATTGCGCGATTGCGAGATAAAAAGTCCCAGCCTAAAATGACGTCATGGGAGCAGGATGGCAGCACAAGGAACTCGACGGGGTACACGACGTCCTGGATTGTGACACGCGCCGTGCAGGCTGCCAAAGGTTTTACACGTTGCGCAGTTGCGGTACATAACGAAAATTGCGGCAGTGGCGTCGTAACTTTTCTAAGCGAGCGGCAAATATCGGCGGTAATGACGGAAACGGCTGCGCCTGTGTCGACTAGTGCGACTGTACGTACACCCTCAACAGATACGTCGATTACATTTGGAGGCCTTTTACAGTTCGAAAGTCGCGCAGCTCTTGCCTCCGGAACTGCGGCGGCTAGTTTTCCTGTTCAGTTGGGCTTGAACGACGTCGCATAGGCGATAGTGAGCGGCGACGTGGGGAGCTTGAACGGCGGCTATCGGCGTCACGACGGCTGAAATCGTTGTAACCGGAGGCAGGTAACGGCGACCTGGGTGGCACGTCGGTCATTAGCTGCGAAGACCCGTGTGGAGAGCCAAAAGTGTGGCTAACGTCATCATTCATCGCGGACACGCGGCGGCGGCAGTAACGGGCCACATGGCCTGGAAGTCGGCAGGCGAAACAGATGGGGCGATTATCAGCCGTGCGCCACGGATTCCCCGGTGGCGGATTCCTGTGTACCGCAGAGCGTGGCGGGGTTGGCGGCATGGCCCGAAAAGACGTCCCAGCTGGCTGTACCGGTCTCCCCGTGGCTTCGGCATACGTGAGGGGCGCATAATACTGAGTGGGTGGCAGTGCCTCAGCCACCTGTTCCTTGATCATGTGGCGAAGCGCTGGAAGCGTCGGCGAGACAACGGAAGGAGTCACTTCGGTAGGCTGCGGAGGCACTCTGTATCGAGGAGATGGGCCAGCAACAGACGGTGGCATCGTTGATCCAGGCTCCAGGGTAAGAAGTGACACTTGCCGAGCGACTTCTTCGCGAACAAACTGTTGAAGCTGCCGCATCAAGGATGCGTCGACCCCCGCCACCGTCAAGCTCGACAGCGGCTCTCCCTGGACAGAAGAGCTCCGGGTAAGCGCCCTCTGTCTGCGGAGTTCTTCGTAGCTTCGGCACTGGGTGATAATGTCAGCAACGGTTCGCAGATCTTTCGCTAACAGCATCTGGAAAGCATCATCATCGATTCCTTTCATCAGGTGCTTAATTTTCTCTGCTTCCGCCATAGCTGAATCAACATGGTTGCAAAGGTCCACAACATCCTCGATATAACTGGTGAAGGTCTCTCCAGGACGCTGTGCTCGTGTGCGGAGACGCTGCTCAGCAAGAAGCTTCCGCACGGCGGGACGGCCGAAGACCTCGACAATGCGGTTTTTGAATTCAGCCCAGGTATCCATGGTGGCTGCGTTATTGTGGAACCACTTCTTCGCTAGGTGGTCCAAATGAAACTCAACGTCATTAAGCTTCATGCGATCGTCCCATCTGTTGTGCGTGCTCACTCGCTCGTACTGCGACAGCCACTCCTCCACGTCGTTGTCATCCGTTCCATCGAAGTTAGGGGGGTCTCGCTGCCGAAGCACACCCGAACACATGATGGGCTGCGGTGAGGAAGGTGTCATGTCCCGGTCGGTGTTCAGCTGCATCACGGGCTGTAGACGTCTGCTCCGTAACTCCAGGATGTGGTATCGGAGTCTTGCGATGCGAAGGTAGAGTCACGCTGGGAACGAACCCGCACACTCCACCAAACTGAAGCGTGGTTTATTGGACCACTAACGAGCAGTTAGAGCTGCGGAGAAGCCGAGGTTCTTCGTGCTCAGCAAGCTAAGTCCGACGCGATACTCGATCGGCCCGTGCCCAAGCGATGCTTCTGCCTCCTCGTCGTCGGGCGTGCACCAAGCCCAATATCCCCAACGGGGAATTGTCCTTGCATGGTTGCCTGTGACAATTACATCAATCGCGTCCATAATCAACGCTACAATATATATATAACCTCCCATATTGCCAGTCTTATCAAATATTTTTCTTGCTAGTGTCGACCGGGATTTGCTTTTAAGTTTTGACAAGGATGTTGTTCCGCGTGTGTTTAGATATGTCGACGATTTTTTAGTTGTTTTAAGAAAACAGTGTTCACCTAACTACATTGCAACAGCAGAAGGAATTTTAGAGAATTTTAGCCACCATGGGAAGGGTCTTGCATTTACACACGAGGTTCCCAGTGATGACACCCTGCAGTTTTTATATATTAATTTTAAGTTTTCATCCGACCATGTTTGTTGGGTCTATCGCCCGCGTGCCCGTAAACAGCTTCTGCCATTTTCATCATCTCATTCAAAGACTGTTTAAAGGGCCATAGCGTCTCTGGTTTTAGAATCTGCACTGAAGAAGTCCTATGCACATGCTGTTCAAGAGAGCTTTGACTCTCAACTGAGGAGACTTCTGTAGGTCGGTTACCCGAGCTATGTCTTGGTGGATGTTGGCGAAGCCTTGCTGCGGAAAGCCAAAGGCCAAGTAGGTGCGAAGCGGCCAGAACAACCTAAAGCGAAGCCTGTTGTTCTGCCCTATATACATAGAGTTACGCACAACCTGAAGAAAGTGGCATAACGGTACCAAGTGCCGGTGGTGGTGTTTTCTGCTCCACAAAACCTTGGCCGCCTGTGTGCGCAAATTTCCGGGAAGCGCAAACCGAATAAGTGCGAAAAGAAGCATGCCAAGCGGTTTGTGCCCTGTGACGTCGGTGTAGTCTACGAGATACCGCTTTCATGCGGGGAGGCCTACATCGGCCAGACGGGCAGATGTGTGAATGACCAGGCACGCGAGCATAGTTCTTCTCTTAACAATGATACGCGCCCGCATTTACCCGCGCATTGCCACTATTGCAGGCCTGTCAGTGCTTTAGAAAACTGCAGACCTTTCTTTGAGCAGATTAGAATTCTCGGCAGGCGTACACTACGACGAATACTCTTTAAAAGAAATTCAAAAATGTATTGTTGCGATTCACTAAAACAGAAGTATTTAAGACATCCTCAGATCAATTTTCCAACGCGAGGTGCATTAATTGCTTTATGGGTTAGCCATTAGCCCACCTCTGCTGCTTTCGCTGGAAATTTGTGAGGCCTGTTTCCTTGAGCCCGTTTCGGGAAGCATCCCTCATGACGCTTCTTCCGGGAACCTTCCCGTGTTTTAAAGTTTCTATGCCTCACCGATGGCGTACTATGTAGCGCCAAAACGCACTGCAGGAGTGCCAGCTATATACCAAGTTGGTTTCATAAAGCGATGATGATGATAAGCCAAGGCACATCAAGCGTTTCAAGAAAAAAAATTACACCATCTTCCCGTAGGGGAACCCTGAGTAGTATGCGAAGCAGCCATGGGGTTGACTGAAGTTCCCATTAGTTTTCAGTTCGTCGTTTCCGTTGACATTCAGCTTTGCGTGCCTTCGTTGTATTAGTAGCTTCTTGACGTAGTTTGAATGTGTGAAGGACATAAGGTGCGTTCGTGGCACATGCTCCCGTCTCGGTTTGTAGCGCAGTGGGAAGAGCGCCACGTGCCTCCTGTTGCGGCCAGAGAGTCGTGGGATTGAAACACGGTGCCGCCTAACTATTTCTTTTAGGGGCGAAGCTCCTCTTTCTCGGGCCCTATCCCGTCCCTAGTTGCTGCTGTACACGGCACCACGATGATGATTGTGGCAGGATCCCCCTATGGATTGGCCAACCAAAGATTGGCCGAAGAAGTCAAAACGTTCAACGCGTTCGTTGCTACCCAACAAGGAGGAGAGGAAGAAGAGGTTGTCCTTCGTCGCCTGCGAGCTCAAGACACGCACCGGGGGTACGCGACACAAGACGCTCTGAAGAAGGCGACGACCAAGGTGGCTGAAATGTCACACACCGAATTCGCCAACTTACCCATGGAGATTCTCATCGTCCCAAACAAGCCCTACATAATCACCACAAACATCGACGTCGTCGACGGGCTTGTCAATGGAGCGGTGGGAAGTCTCAAGCTTTGCGAGCGAGGAGTGGTGGTCTTGACGCGGTGGCGCCCGGTTTCGATCCCACGACTCTCTGGCCGCGACGGGAGGTACGTGGCGCAATTCCCACTGCGCTACAAGCCGAGACGCGAGCATGGCACCGAACGCGCCTTATGTCCTTCACTCATGCAGATGGTTCGCGCCGTCAAGAAGACCTATAACAATGTTTCACAGTTTCACCGATGAGCATTTTAGCTTCGCCCCTCTCATCATCATTAACTTCGTGGAGATGGCGGGATTTTCTACAGTTCCTATCCTTTTTTAGTGGACTGCGCTGACGTCAGCCCAAACGCTGACAGGGCTGAAGAGACGCGCATGCGCAGTAGAGTGTGGACGGCGGACAACAACGACAACGAGGGAGGGAGGGACACAGCCCCGAGCATGAGACGCTTCGCATCTAAAAAACGCTTCCGGTGGTCGGAATCGCACCTCGGTTCCTCGCCTTATGAAACCGACGACTACCCGATTGCTCCACTCCGAGAAAGTCGAAGGGGTGTGGGTTTCATGCTTTGACTCCGGTTCACGAGAGAATATAAAGCGTCACGTTTTAACCATCTTTCTCTTAATAAAAAGGGGCTTTGAATTTGTTTTTCGGTTTGTCCTTCGCTTGCGCAATAGTTGGTCAGCAAGGGAGGGGGCGATGCGGACACTTGACGGCCCGACTATATAGGCCTAAAGTCACGTTTCAGGGCGCAGCCCTTTGGCGCCCGTCTCTGGGCTGAGCCGCGTCGTCGGCGTAACTGACGTAAACAAAGCAGGAAAGTGTCACGAAATTGGGAGAGGAGGGCGGTTTACCGTGGCGGCGCGAGCCAGCGCTCTCCTAAAGTGTGCGGTGCCCGCACGAGGAGCTCGACGGCGCGACCCTTGGAGAAAACGTGAGGGGGGCATGCGCGTGACTATGATGTGCGTTCGCTTAAGACGCAGTTCGCGGGTAATTCCTGAGACGCACTTCGTGCCGCCGACACAGAGGCTCATCATCGCTGCCACCGAGAGAACCCACGAGTGAGTACTGCCTCAGCGCACTGCTACTGCGCCCAACTATCGCATTAGGGAGTATCGTAATCACCAGCCAAGTTTTTTCAGATCTGACATCGCGAACCCACATTCACAGCTCGAAGTACAAACAGTATGACGTCGCTTGGCACATTGCAAGGCTCAACGTGATAGTTGCCCAATGCTTGGCCTAAACGGAGGGCACTCGGCCGGACGTCGTGCTTTGGGGTCTTACGTCGTCAACCGGCACCCTTTTGAAAAAAGTACTACTACGTCAAGCTGCGGGTACCGGTTGGCGTCACAATACCCGAAAGCGAAAAGTTACGCCTAAGTGGGCACATATCACACAGTTGCAGCTGTTAGCGTAGCAGATTGATACACGTTTACAGAGCAGCACATACCGACGGTTATGTATTAGACAACGCATTATAAGCTTGGTGCAAATCAATCTACCAATCAGTTGCTTCGAGCGCAAGCACTGGGAGAGTCGAACAGATGAAATCTGTTGCCGTACCATAAAATCTTGGAATCTTGAGTGCGTAGTCAGAAGTCTGTCAAAGTCGTAGATATCCTCAAAGTAGCATATACCTGCACGCGAAATTGACCAGCGCTTTATAAGCGGACACGTATGCCGTTTTCGCAATACTGAGATTTCCACAGCCTAACCGTCTGTCGATTTTTTTGTTTTGTGTTTGCCGATGGTTTTCCGTCCCAGTGCAGCTGTTGGTGGCGTATTATGCGAGGTAATGTCTGTCAACTACTGTATTCCATCGTGCATCACGGCCCACACCGAGACGTTATCGCACCCGATCGGCAGAGGACAGCATGTGAACTTGGGCTCGCATACAGCAACGCCAACTGCGATGCACGGGTGCGCATTAGGGCTTTGACATACAGTGTAGCAACATGTGTGTGCGCTTCGTGTACGAACTATAGCGGCAGTTTTGATAGCGCAGAGCTGGCAGTGCGACAGGCAGTTAAAAAAAATAGCAGTGGCTTAGCGCGGCTATGCCATACGTAGCGTGAGCTAAGGTTCAGCCGGTTATTCTTAGGTGTCCTGGTTGTCTAGGATTAGCTGAATGCAATCCAATCCAATCCAATTCAATCCAATCCAATCCAGTCGCGGCGGTGGCGGCGGCGGCAGCGGCTCCGGCACGCCAGCTGTGCGCCGTGAGACGTCACTACTCCTCGCGCATGCGCAGCACGGCTCTCCAGGAGCCACGTGAAACTGCTCAACCTCGGCCAGTGTAGCTCACGCTACAAAATTGGGGCACTAGTGGTGCAAGGCTGGAGAAACAGCAGAGCTGGGGTTCTACCCAGCTTTTTTCCGGTTTTTCTAAGTTCTGCTAGTTTTTTCCATGTTTTGCTAAGTTTTGTTAGGTTTTGCGATGACCTTGGTAGGCTAGGCTAAGTGTGGAGGGGTGAGGCCGATATTAGATTGATTTTACGAGGCCGTTCCGGTCGGTCCCCCACACTGACAGTGAATTGACCCCTAGCTCCGCTGCTTCTCCAGCCTTGCACCACTAGTCCAAGCTACGCCAATTCTTTGCGTTTTAGTAGCCTAAGAAAGACTATCACATTTAAAGTTCAAGGGGTGTACATACGCATATGCCCTTTGTACTCACACTCGAGCATACGCGAAAGTCGAATTCACTGTTATAATGTCCTATCTGCGGTGGTGCACCCTTTACAAGCGGCGAAGTTCTTTTTTTTTTTTTGCATTTTGTTTTGCTAACACCACCGGAACAAGCTCAAGCTCATAGATCTTCGCTGTCAAAAACCGCACTGGGTAGTGGCGGTACATTAGTCACAGATGGTGTTCCAAGAGTGGTTTCATGCGAAATAGTTGAGGCCAGCATCGGGCTGGTGATAGAGCGAGAAATCGTACGCGGCAAAAGGAGGAGGAATAAACGTTTATTGTGCACACCATGATGTGCTCAGCCTCCCAAGTCCAGGAGGCCGCGAGTCCGAGCTGCGTCCCGAGCTCGTTGCACCAGAGCTTGCTGTCGCTCTGGTGCTGAGCTGGTCAGCTCGGACTCGAATCCGGCTGTAATAGCCCCGCCTCATTGCATCATTGTCGCATCATAACCGCTGTGTCGTCGCAGTATCCTCATTGATCCATTGTACGTTCACATATTACTTTGAATAACGGTAGGCTGTCGTTTTTCTTTCCGGTCAAGTAGCACGCTGTAGAGACGGCCTAAACCCTTCCTCATTTATTTTTTTGTTTGTTTGTGGCGACACCTCACAAAAAGAAACATAACAATAAAAGCTGGAATACTGCTTACTGATGCACAGCTAAGTAGTGCAGATGTTATAATTGCTTGAATAGCGGAACAGTTACTATAAAGGAGGAAACTACATCGTGCTAATTAAAAATACACTTTGGTATCAAAAGCTTGATTCGCGGGCTTAAGCCTTAAAAAAAACATTGGACACACTTAGCTAAATATATCCTAGACAGGGATCCACTCTGTTACCCTGAATGACCAACGGTTATCTTGCCTTCACATTACATGCCCTGCCCACCTCCATTTCTTCTTAATTTCTGCGTGGTAGGGGGCGGCAGAAAGTTAGGTGGGCAGACGAGATCAAGAAGTTTGCGGGGATAAATTTGTCGCAGTTAGCACAGGACCGCGATAATTGGAGATTAATGGGAGAGGCTTTTGCCCTGCAGTGGGCGTATATGGGATGATGATGATGGTGGTGGTGGTGGTTGTGGTTGTGGTGTGATGATGATGATGATGATATCGAGACAGAATTCTTCACTTAATTCTTGCGAACTTTTTATAACGTAAACCAAGCCTCTACACCCGTCTCCATACAAAGAAAAAATCTCTTAAAAATAAACACCGATAGTTCGGTACTTGCAAGAACGCTGCCGTAACGCGCTAGGTAGGTAATCTTGCATGAATTTCAAGTTCACCGAAACGTCAGTTAAGTGAAGTTGCTGAACTGACGGTAGCCGTGAAATAACGACCACCAGTTAGCGCCACAAGACGACCAGACTTTAAGATGGTTTCGGGGTAAAGTTAATGTTTTGACACAAAAGGGTGCGAAATGATGTCGCGGTGGGTGGGACGCTCTCAGGAGCGTCCTATATGGTATGGCCATTTAGCCGCAGTGGCGCGGGGTGGACATGGCACCGCCTTCTCTGCACTCAAACGCCGCGGCAAAGGGTTGAAAGAGCCGGAGGGGCACGTTGCAGCCTCGTTTCCCGTCGGGGACACCGCACTGCATCAGGCACCAGAAGGCGAACAGCGTCTGCCGCCCCGTGAGCGTCGAGTACTCAGCGAGCCTCAGCTGCTGTTCACCGCCAGTATCGTCGAGAAAGGCCCCGAATAGCGCGTCCAGTGACACCAGTTTCTTCGCGAGCTTCAACTGCACCGAGGAGCCGGAGAGGGCGGGAAAAGGCGACACCATCCCGGCATCGACACGGGTATCTTTCAGGCACAAAAGGTCGGACACAACAGCAGTTGTTGCAGCGTCGTCGTGGTCGCCGCTGAGCCTCCTGAAGACAGCGCTGCTGAATGCATCGGCGACTTCGCCACCCAACGTTGCGTACTTGATGCCGGGCGGGGCGTCGGGGCTGAAGAAGGTCGGCTCCAGGACAACGGGCAGTAGCTTTGGACGGCCATCTTTGTTCAGGTAATGGAAGCGGACTCTGCCGTTCTGGACGAACCTCGGCATTGCCATGTCGGCAGCGGTCTCCCGGTGTCCCATCGCGGCCCTCTTAACGTTTTCGAATATATCGGAGATCATGTTTGGGAAGTGCTCGTAAAGCACGTTGAGCCTCTCCTCGCGGGCAACGCTTAAAAACTCCAGGGGGTCGTTGGTGGCAGCAGAGTCCTCGCTCAGGGACTGCATGTACCCCCTCAGTGTCAGCGTCTTCCAGGCCGTCGACGAGGAAAAGCCCTGCCCGAAATGTTCGCGCACGCCCTTAACGATGCCTACCGCGCGGGGAAGATAACTGCCGAGATACGCGCTCCTTATGTAGTCGGCGTAGAAGGCCAGCCCCATGTAGTAGTTCGAGAAGTTAGCGCAAAACGTCGCGTGGCCGCGGCTGGCGTCCGCGTCCATCAGGTACTTCTGTCGTATCAGCCTGGCATTGCTCAGCAGGGATAGGTCCTGTGCGGCAGCCCAGCCAACGTAGTAGGCCATTCGGTCCTCGCCCACCTCGCCGACGAGATGGAAGAAGGCGTCGAAGAAGCGCACATTCATGATGTCGAACACGTACGGGGTGCTCGAATTGATACCGGGAAAGTTGATGTGCTCCAGAAGCTCCTTTTCCCAGGCGGATCTGGGAAGCAGCGGCAAAGATTAATCTGTGGAAAACGTACAATGTGAAATGTACAAAACGAAATGGGAAATGAAAAACGTACCCTCGGCATATTTTCTAGACTGAATCGTGAAAAAGTGGTTAAGGTCTGTAGCAAGTAACGGGAGTAGCCTTATTCCTCTGTTGTTTAACTAGCCGGTGATATGTTTGCACTTCAAATTCACCATCGTGAGAAATTACAACGAACCTAACTTTGCGAACACACAACTTGCCTTAATAAGTGTCCTGAATTTATCCTCAATAAGCTACGCAACGTTCATCCTAAATTCCACCGTGAGGGAGCCCAAGTGCCGATTTCTGGTGAAAAGATTCCAGAATATGCAAGCTAATATGATGTGAAACCATTACCGCAAGGGCGCACGCAATTGTATATAGCCATATGGACGTTTCGAACCTGGAGAAAGCGTTCCCCGCCAGCTTGACGACGTCGCTTAGGGAGGCGTTCTCTATTTTGACGATAGAGGCGGCCGCGTAGGCGTCCCGCAGAGCCGGCGAGACTTTGGACTCGAGTTGGACGAGCTCCTCGTAGGGAAGAACTTCGATCTCGTTTCCGGGACCGATGGTGTCGACCATAAAGCGCCAGTACTCGACGTACCGACCGCGGCTGAACTCCAGCATCGCCTGCCGCCGGCTCTGTCGCGATTGGAAGGAGCGGGAGGGAGACACGATCACGTGACCGGCGCGGCGCGGCAAGAAGACTAGGACGGGCGCCCAGGCGTACGTGGCGGACAATGCGAAGGTCATGGCCAGCAGGTTTGACTCGTTGCTTAGTTTGGGCCAAAACACGCCGCACTCGGTGAGCGCGCGTTTGAGCGCTTCAAGTTCGCTGCCATTGCCGGTGTACACGTCCAAGCACGACTTGTGGAACATCGCCGCCTTCTGCACAGCGCTCTGGCCCTCCGGTGGCGCGCTTGTGAACTCGTTTTTGTCCGACACTGACCTTATGAACCTGCAAGGAAGGAAGGAAGGAAGGAAGGAAGGAAGGAAGGAAGGAAGGAAGGAAAGAAAAAGGGGAGGAAGAAAGGAAGTAAGGGAAGGATATAAAGGAAGGGAGGAAGGAAGAAAAAGAGGGAGAGAGGGGGTATAAAGGAAGGAAGGGAAGGAAGGAAGGAAGGAAGGAAGGAAGGAAGGAAGGAAGGAAGGAAGGAAGGAAGGGTAGGCAGGAAGGGAAGGGCAGGAAGGAAGGATAGAAAGGAAGGAAGGGAGAAAGGAAGGGTATGCATGAAGTGAATGGTGGGAAGGAAGGGAAAAGGGATAGAGGGATATAAAGGAAGGAAGGGAGGAAGGAAGGGTAGACAGGAAGGGAAGGATAGAAAGGAAGGAAGAAAGGGTAGGCACGAAAGGAAGGGTATGCAGGAAGGGAAGAGTAGGAAGGAAGGGAGGAAGGAAGGAAGGTAAGGGTAGGAAGGAAGGATAGAAAGAAAGGAAGGGTAGGAAGGAAGGGTAGGATGGAAGGGTAGAAAGGAAAGAAGGAATCGGTGGGAAGGGGGAGAGGCGGAGGAGAGTGGAAATGAAAGGAAGAAATGAAGGAAGAAGGGAAGGTGGCGGGGTTTCGACGTCAGAATCGTGGAACGAAAAACCGGCTCACAGCACTTTCACTCCGCGTCGTGTGTGGTTCATCGCATGACATGCTACGCATACCGCCGAGGAACTAGCGATCTCTTACGGACGCTCGGACAGTGAAATTTAGGTTACACCATTTGTGTCAGCGGCCATTGCTGATTATTTTTTAATGCTCTGCTGCAATGCGTTTTCGGCGGGCAACACTCGCATCGAGAAACCCAACATACACCTACCTCCCACAACTTAAATTTCACCATACACAATTTGCATGCCACGAATTCTGCATTTTCCCATTATATTGACCGAACTGATGCAACCTATGCACTCCATGAACAGGGTTAGGGGCACTGCAACACAAGCTCGCCGTATAACCGACAATTCGGAAGCAGCAGCTGAAGCCGGCCATACCGTGGCTGTAGGCGCGATTTTTGTCGCAGTCGACGCTCCGCGGAAAACAAGCATTGTACTTCCCAAGGTACGTGGGTTCACGTGTCGAAGCTCTGCTCTTATAATTCCTAGAACAATCAATTAGCTGGCTGCAGTAATAGATGCAGTAACGAGGTTGCTAGTCCAAAGGCAAAACTACCCGAAGCCATTTATGATGTCGCCACTTGCAACAAAGCCACTTGGCAAGCGCATATGGTTTTACTCTGCGCTCACTCTCGAGGGGTGCTACGGTATCGATCACTATCATGTGTGTCGAATGAGAAATATTACGTTCGCAAGTACGGCTAGGCAAAGAGTGCTTGTCGAAACGTACTCGGAATATACCAATTCCTTGAAAGGGCCGATGTGACCACGATCCCGTCGCGAGCAAACGTACTCGTAGAAATCGTGACAGGGATCTAGCGAGGCGTTCAGCGAGTCCTTGAGTACCTGTGAAAATAGATTGCAGTCATTATGAACCTGCGGGGAAAAAAAAAAGAAACTTCAAAGCGTCATGTACGCTCATGCGAACCAATATGAAGATCCAGTTTGTCGTCAGTCAGAAGATTGTCATTATTTTGCACTTGTTCTGCTCAAGGCTAGTCCCCTTTTTACACCCATCCCGAGAACATCTCTTATTAGTAACTCCAGGGGAACTCGTTGCTTGGCGTGTTGGTTTTGGTCTAAGAACATGCTGAGTACCGCAGCTTCTTCGCGCTACTCAGTATGTTCTTAGAGTAATGTTCAGGCTGCCATGAATTTGTTGGGGTCAACATTCTCTTCCGACGTTCCTCATCATCAGCAGCAGCGGGTGTTCCTCCGTGTTTCAAAGAGTAATCTGCACCGACATCTACTGATAAGTCTTCGAAGGCAGCTTCTTCGCGCTACTCAGTATGTTCTTAGAGAAATGTTCAGGCTGCCATGAATTTGTTGGGGTCAACATTCTCTTCCGGCGTTCCTCATCATCAGCAGCAGCGGGTGTTCCTCCGTGTTTCAAAGAGTAATCTGCACCGACATCTATTGATAAGTCTTCGAAGCTTCGCGTTAAAAATGTCGTGACTGTTATCCAACATAGCAGACTTCGGCATCAACCAAACGACGCTGTCTTCACGGTACTGTTACTACGGCCAGACTCATGGCCCAGGCACTGCATAGTTGCGAGACACCCTAATTTGATTGATTGTTTGATTGATTGATTTGCTGGTTGATTGTTTGATTTAATGATATGTTGGTTTGTTACTTGATTTATTTATTTATTTATTTATTTATTTATTTATTTATTGGTTAGTTAATTGATTGATTTATTGGTTGTTCGGTTGATTGATTGATTGATTGATTGATTGATTGATTGATTGATTGATTGATTGATTGATTGATTGATTGATTGATTGATTGATTGATTGATTGATTCGTTGGTTAGTTCATTGATTCATTGATTGATTCATCCATCCATTCATTCATTCATTCATTCATTCATTCATTCATTCATTCATTCATTGATTGATTGATTGATTGATTGATTGATTGATTGATTGATTGATTTGTTGGTTCGTTGGTTAGTTCATTGATTCATTGATTGATTGATTGATTGATTGATTGATTTGTTGGTTCGTTGGTTAGTTCATTCATTCATTGATTGATTAATTAATTGATTGATTGATTGATTGATTGATTGATTGATTGGTTGATTGATTGATTGATTGATTGATTGATTGATTGATTGATTGATTGATTGATTGATTGATTGATTGATTGATTGATTGATTGATTGATTGATTGATTGATTGATTTTTTCCGCGTGTGGCTCACCTTAGTGGCAACTGCGGGGACGTACCTTGGCGTAATAGTTGCAGGAAGCCGAGCTGCACACTTGGGGCCCGGCCTCGCCTCCGGCGATTGAAAGGATGACGACCAGTATGACCGCAATGGCTAAGCCGAAGCAGCCCAAGACCAGCAGCGACCGTTTCCGCACGTCGCGGGGACACAGCCAGGCCACGAAGGAGGGACGCTCTGCTATTCGACTGGACGCCGCGGACGGCAGGCCGGAGAGAAGCTCCTGGAGGGCCTCGTCGTCGATGTGTTGCGGGGACGTCTTCGGTGTCCGCTCGTTCGAGCTCTTTGTGTCCACAGGTGCGTGGCACAGGGTTGAGAAAAGAGAAAAAAAACATTGTGAGCACTGGGAGGGGATACAAATGTCGCGTATTTCTGGTACAAAAAAATTGGCGCCGCTTGCCCTAGCGTTGCAAGGCTGGAAAAACAGCAGAGCTGGCGGCCCCTCTTGCAACTCACATGGATTGCCGAACTTGCCGCTGAAAGTTCTCCATGACTGGCAGGCACGGATCCTTTTGTCCGGAGGCTTCAATCACATCTCTCCCAAAGTGGACCGCGTTAGCACGCGCAAGAACACGCGGCGACCGGCTTCGGCGGCGTCTGTGCTCCCCACTTCAGGCGCGAACGCACGGGAACTAGCGAGGATAATGGTACGCCAGAGATCACGCCACAAACGCTGAACAGAGTCCGCGTTTTGAAGGTCGAGCTGGCTGACGCTGGGCGCTCCTGGCGAGGCGCAGGCTCACATGCTCTCGGTATTTTTTCTTGGAATTTTTTTAGCTCCTCACGTGGCGAAAGCCTGGACGACGCCGAGCACTCTGACGAAGCGCACGCTCACGTGCGCTCGGCTGGGCTTCGCTCTCTGGTAACGCTCTACGGCGGGACTAAAAGCTTAAACAGCTCATTTGTTAAGATTTGCCGGGGTTGGACGCGGATGAAGCAAATTAGTCGAGCTCGGACTTCGCTCCGAGAGAGCTCAGTGAACGCGCACAGTCGCACTGCGAGATTGATTGATTAATTGTAGGGATTAACGCGCCGACGCAACGCAGGCGATGAGGCGCGCCGTAGTGGAGGGCTCCGGATTAATTTTGACCACCCGGGGGTGCTTAACGTGCGCCGAAATCTCGTACACACGGGCGTTTTTGCTTTTCGCCTCCATCAGAAAAGCGGCCGCCGCGGCCGAGAACCGAACCCGCGACCTTGTGCGAGATAAAACGGACGCTGCTCAGCCAAGCTGCCGGTCTAGGCGCGAACACGGAGTGAACTTCGACGAAGTCACCGCCTTCTTGTATCATTTTATCTTGTATCTATTTCCACTTTCACCCCCCCCCTCTCGGCACCCCTCTCTTGGAACAAACGAGCGATTAGATGCTTTCACTGCGCAAACACGGTAGGCGCTCGTTTGACCTTAGCTGAGACGAGGCGTTCTCCTAATTTGTGCCTGGAGTAAGTAATAGAGCTTTCACTGTAAAATAGTATTTGAGTAATCGACCACATTTAGGGTAAATCGCCAAGGTGGAGTAAGTTTTAGCGAAGAAAAATTTGGCTGCATTGAGGTGGATGTCAAATTTTTCTTCGCTAAAACATTACCATGCAGTTTTATCGTACAGTGGTATACGCTGACGGAGACGATAAAGAAACTTAAACGTTGAGACTGATTGTAACTACTTATTCTAGACATTTTCTAACTACACATGTAAAGCCCCAAACCGTATGGCAGTTTAGGGCCCAGTTACAATATTCGCAACATTAAAAAACAAGCGGAAGGAAGGGTCAATAAAATTTTGCTGTGGTCAGCTAACGTAACCACAACGTAACGCAGCACCGCGGATAAGCTCCTGCGCATATCGGCAACTACAGCGGAAAAAGGGGGTCTTCATTTGCTGCACTACATGGCGCCACCATTCCCGCTCTTTTTCACAAACTCGGCCTCAAAGACATCCACCGTCTGCTACGGCGAGTAGCTCACATCTGTCTGTGCTTTTTTTGACACGAAAGAGTTTTATGCCGCAATACAACAAGATTTCACTGACGTCATGTCCGTCACGGAAATGACGCCAGTACACCTCGAAGCGACCCGCCGACAGGACATATATCGCCAAGCACACCCAGAAGACAGCCGCCGGCCCACAAATCACGCTCAGCTGCAGATTTCGCTACACATGACACTTTCGTGTTTTACCGATTCCCATGACAGAGGAATCAGCCACAGTTTTTTTTTTCTTATAACTCAGACAAAATGGTCATTTGGAGTGTACTATCGTACGCACGTGCCAGATAATACATTCGCAGTCAACGGCTGGAAATATTGCGACTGAGTAAAGCCAGTATTATTTTTCCGAAACAATTTTCATACTGCGTCCAGTGTAGTGAACACCATGCCTTGTGGGTGGAGCCGCCTATGCATTTGCGGTGATTGTGCGCCGTGTCGCGCTTGCTTTCTGGTGTTCTGCATTTCTTGTTTCTGGTGTTTACATTATTTTAGCAACGCAGTATTACTTTGTCCTTGATAGGATACAGGGAGCTACTAAAAACCAATCTTTTACTGCTTTTACTTTTACGCAGGCGATGAGGCGCGCCGTAGTGGAGGGCTCCGGATTAATTTTGACCACCTGGGGATCTTTAACGTGCGCCGAAATGTCGTACACACGGGCGTTTTTGCTTCTCGCCTCCATCAGAAAAGCGGCCGCCGCGGCCGGGAATCGAACCCGCGACCTCGCGCTCAGCAGCGCAACGCCTTAGCCACTGAGCCACCGCGGCGGGTGATCATCAAGTGGACCGGGCCGCCACGTGCGGAACGGAGGTCGACGAAGACGCTGGGCGCGTGGGGTGTGTGAGAGACGCCGGGCAGCGAGCAACGTTCTGTGCGCCGTGTGACGTCACCGCTTCTCGCGCATGCGCAGCACGGCTCTCCAGGAGCCACGCGAAACTGCTCAACCTTGGCCAGTGTAGCTCACGCCACAATATTTCACCCTCTCATCCCCTCTCCTACGACGGTGCAATGGGTCTGCCCCTCTAACTAGGGAGCCTACATGCGCCGGCTCCCTACCTCTAAGGACAAAATCCTGCTGACAGCCATGCTGGGTGGTCTTTAGAACCTAAGCCATGACTTTGTCATTTCTGAGCTTGAAAGAGTAAATTCAGTTGTAATATAGTGCAGCAAACACAGAACCTTCTACTGTGAAGTATCTTATGGTCAGTTACGCTCACCTTTCCGGCTTCCCGCTTGCATTCGGAGCTCTTACTCTTCTTAACGGACACTTTCACGGATTCTGGTGACAAGAGCCGCGGAAGTATCTGCGAAGAAGCAACAAAAACACGGCGGTAAATAATGTCGAAACCTTCTTTATTCTGCAATAAACAATATTTTAAATCCAACCGCGAAGGGAAATAACGAAAACATGCTCCATGTCCTTCAGTTTCAGCTGCTATTGTCACTTCGGAGACATAGGAGTAAGATTCAAAGCCTTTTGTTTGCATAAGCGAATAATGTCTCGGTGAGCCAAAAAAGTTATGCCTGTATATCAAATAAAAGCAATAGGATGCTCATGCAAGGCAAGAATATAGCAATGCAGGGGCATCGCCAAGCTGTGTGTCTATCCAATGCTCAAATTATTATTGTGTGGTTTCCATCGGCGTTCGACATAAAGTAAAGTTGTATTAATATGCTGCTGGCAAAAACACTTCCTTGATGACCTGCTTTGCGATAACATCATCGTGTTGACAAGAAGTGGACTCACTTCTAAGCCTTGAGGTATTCCTTTTGTCACCTCAAAATATTCCGTTTCGGCAAAGTAACTCCGTGCGGACACGGAGTTGTATGAGGCGTGGGAGTAGGGGTGTAGGCGCAGGATACAAAGAAAGGTGTACAGTCATCGTTAGTTGTGCGGGAGGGGGATGATATGTGTCTCTGCCGTCGATCGCTTATACATTTCCTTATCATTTTCTAATTTCTGAGGTTTTGCGCGGTGAAGCTGCACTTGTGCTATCATTCATGTCGCAGTGAGGGCTCCCGCATTAATTTCAACCCCATGGGCATCTTTAAAATTGCGCCGAGTTCTCTTCACACATGGACGTTTTCGTTTCTCGCCTTCATCAGAAAAATGGCTGCCGCGGTGGTTCATACAGTTCGATGTCGCTCTCAATGAGGGTGTGGGAAGCAGTATAAAGGGTATAAACAAACTGAAGTAGTTACGCGAGGGATTAGACGATTTCTGTATTTGGCCATGCATCCTGATTTCCGTCTCGTGTCCAAACATATATACGTCCGCGCACTGATAACGACACCTCTGCGCCTGTGCCTGTCATCCGATTCTGCGCACCATCTGGTCCAAGGGCAAACCCTAAACCGTGTTCCGGAAGCCTGATGGCGGTATTGTGCTTCGGTAAAATCAATTACCCGTCGTGGTGGCTCAGTGGCCATGGCGTGTGCTGCTGAGCCCACGGACCCGGTTTCGATCCCGGCCGCGTCGCCTGCATTTCAGATGGAAGCGAAAAGCGCAGACGCCCGTGCGTCGGTGTTTCGGCAGACGTTAAATATCCCCAGGTGGTCCAAATTAATCCGGAGCTCTCCACTACGTGCGCCGTAGTGGAGAGTGGAAATCCTCATAGTGGAAATCCTCATCGCCCAGATGTAGAATCGATGTGTTAAACCCCATAACCAATCAGTAAAATCAATTGTTTTCGCAGCTGCCTGTGGTCAGCTGTCAACGACAATAGGGGCATCGCATATAAATATCCTGCTTTTTTTAGTTTTGTGTAATAGACCCACTGCGGGGGGAAAAAAGGGGAGTGAATTTTTTTCTGTTATTGAACTTACTTAAAGGGACTCTGCAGCACTTCCGATAGATTCTTTCACCCTTTCCTCCGTGTCTGGACGCACTTCGAAAGCTATAGTTATCGCCAGCACGAGCGACACTGCGCGATTTGCTCGTCCCAGCACATACGCCTTCCGTTCCTGCTTTGCTTTTGAGGCTTTCTCTTTTGTAGTGGCTACCGAATGCGTTCATTGATGCAACTGAAGGAAAGCATACCCATAGCCGCTACACCGCTGTAATGACGCAATTCCAGCGGTCGAACAACGCCAAGACCGGGAGAGAGGGAAAAATCTTTTGAGCAGGCTTCCAAGTTATCTGATGGGCATAGAGCTGTAATTTCTGGCTGAGGTACTTTGGGACCTCCTAATCTAATTTCCGGATTTGTTGGTTGACTACGTTTGCGACTATTTAATACTTCGAAACAAGTTGAAAAAGTTATTCCAGCTTCCCTCTAAACCAAAAAGTCTCGGGCCATCTCCATTAACGTGAAACCTGGGGAGGGCCGAAGCATGGAGCAGCGCCGATGTTTCCCTTAGCAAAATCACTGCTAATGGGCAATGAGAGACAGAAGACAATTTTGTTTCAACTATATACGTATGTACATTGCTTATATACGGCGCGCGCTGATTGGGTGCCGGAGAAGCGCCGGTGGGAGGAGCAATTGTGCGCTTGCTAAGGCGGCGGCGCCCTCTCTTGCGTTGAACCGGAATTAAGCAATTAAATGGGACAGACTGTCCGTAAAATGTCTTCGAGTCACACGCCGCAGTATTCTAGGAAGTATGCTTTACAGAAGAAAACCTGGCGGTTTCGATCGAATTCGAAACGAAAATCAACAAATTTCTGTTAATAGTGCAATTAAATCCGCATTATTCCTGTATTTTAATTTAGTGTAAATCATGTTAGTAATTTTGAAACCGGTTTCATTCATTAGCGCTTGTTTATTGACCATCGTTTGACAACTTGATTGACCGGGACGACAGAAGCTGACGACGACAGGAGACGCCGACAGCCCTGACCGCCAATGTGCCTCGCCCCTAAAAAATTGTCGAGCGGAAGTTCGGTTTTCGCGTCCAGAGCGTGCAGGACCGCGCGCACAATTGCCTCTAGAGGCAAAACACGGACGCTGACAGGCGAATGTCGGCGTAGTCAGCGCTGCAGGCACGAACACGCAGTGAACTTGGATGCAGCCAACGCCTCTTGTATCATTTCCTATGGCACACACCCTTATCTCCTTACGCCACTCTCGGCCCCCCTCCCCTAGGAACGAACGAGCGATTGGGTGCTTTCACTGCGCAACCATACGAGGCATTGGCTTGACCTTGGCTGGGCTTGGAGGCCAGGCTGACGCTGCGATCTCTTTTCTCGGTTTGTACTTGGAGTTGTAGAGCTGTCGCTCTAAGAGCAACAGAGAAACGTCAGCATTTCTCACCTGTAAACTGCTTTTCGGGGCCAGTTTGATCGGCGCTACGACGGGTGACCCAGAGCCTGAGTCCGCAACAGCGAGATGAGGCGCTGTTCTTTCTTCGGTAGCTTGGAACCTTCCCTAGGTAATGTGAAGAAAAATGCAAAGATCACAGACATTACAGGCTTGGGTGAGCTTTTTTTAGCGTCGTACACTTTGAAAGCGAATAAGCGGAGTTGCGTCATTTCACCTACCAAGATCCATTCGAGCGTCCTATTTGAGCCTCCACTTGAATGTCGGGGCAGAAGCTTGGAAAAAAGTTCCGCCATTGTCTGCAAAAATCAGACGTTTGTTCTTTCTGTAGCAGCATAAATAGCAGATGCCTTAACTTGATTACAACGTTTCGAGTAGAAATTCCATAGAGAGCATTCCATGTGTGTACTAAGTTTTCGCGAAATCCTGAGGAAATATTTCGACAAAATTTTCCAAGCACTGCCTTTTCGAAATCGAATTACCCACTGATTTTTACGGTTAACTTAATCCCTGAGTGAAACGAATATACATTTTAAATGTACACGAGCTGAACCTAAGTAAATAAGATTTGATCGCTATGATGAACTTGCGTTATCCAACTGGTTACCTTTGAAGGTTCCCCATTACAATAGAAAAACTACGATTATTCCTGCTTTTTCTCGCTTAATATTGCTGAATGCATTCGTTTATGTTTGTGGAAAAAGAAGGAGCAACGGGACTTGCCTTCATCAGAGTACAGTTACATGATTTTGCTGTCACAAACATTTGGAACACATTCCTTATATAGCTTTGCGGAAAACTGTGAGAAGAAGCGGAAGATGTTTCGGAAACGGAGAGTGTGCATGCAGTCGGGCTATGCCCATGGTACAACAACAACAACAACTAAAAAATCCTTTCTATATATAAGCAGTAGAAGAAACTTCTCGAGGAGCCAGAAGAAATATTTGATACTGACACTTCGAGTGGAGGAACTCAGATGAAGACTGGTCCTCCAGTCGAAACGTCAGTAAACCAATGTTTTTTGTTTTTAATCGTGAGTCAACTATTTTTTCATATATATATATATATATATATATATATATATATATATATATATATATATATATATATATATATATATATATATATATATATATCAGGGTGTCGAACCGGAACCGGAACCGAACCGAGCACCGGAACTGAACCGGTATTTTTGCTGGAACTGAACCCTAACCCGAACCGTTATTTTTTAGCACGCTGAACCCTAACCGGAACTGAACCGAAAAAAGAAATAACGATTACCGATTCATGCCTAAACGGTTCGACCCTCCGTTGTTGATATTGCACAGTCAATGCAATTCAGGCCTTTTTTGCTTTCACGTACCAGCAACTTCGTACCCGCTCGCGCACTTTTCCCTCCAGACAATTGAACACTATCACGCTCTATGTAACAACAAGGGAAATGAATGAGCACCAATGTAGCAATGGTCTGTTGCTGATGGAAGCGCGAGCGTAGTGCAAGCTGACCAAACGAAATGTCATCCTCGGCAGCTTGCAGGGGATATAGAACGACTTTGCCCTTCCCTAGCTGCGACTTTATTGAAGCAATCAGGCTGCAGGAGTGCTCCACTGCGCAACAGCGAAAGCCCACACCCGATGTGTGCAAACTTTTTGCATTTCATAATTTCTTTAAAAGGTCGACCGGACACCTGCAAATTGTTAATACTTCACAAGTGTGACCGCAGGAGCTGCTCAGTGGCTAAGCCGTTTGCTGCTGACCACAAGTGACATCGATCTCCTTCCCTCGCGACCATTTTTCTGAAGTAGACGGAAATCGAGAACGTCCGTGTATCGAGATTTTTATCCACGTTTAATATCACCAGCTGGGTAAAATAAGTCTGCGGGCCTGCAACTTAGGCTGCGCTTAGGAGCAGAGATATCGCACGGGGCACCAAATGCGCCAGTTTTTTTTTTTTACATTTGTTTTCACGGAAAACAAAAAAGAGAAAAGGCGAATCACGTTGTTTTAAAATATTACGCAAAAAGTAAGTAAAACCGAATAAGTAAAAAAAAAGCACCAAACCGTGGATATTGCTCTATACTTTTGTTTGCCCTGCCTTTCACAACCAAACGTGTCATCAATGCGACGGAAGTGAGTTTTTGAGGACAGTACAGAGGACAAGTTCCGTTTTTTACAGATACAAATAACAGATATGAAAGGGAAAACTGTTAAGGTGCGAACTTAATCCCTTGGCAAGAAACTGTAGCCCTCGACGTTGTTTTGGAAGCAGAAACAGTAACAAAGCAGATGACACGTGCAGAAAGGCAGGCCGGTACCTCACACGGCCCCATTCGCCCAGCGATCATCTTTTCTGCTTGTTCTGCAGTTTTGTCTCTTTCAGATCTTCCCTTTTTTGAAGGTGCACTTGTACTGACTGCCCAACTCGCTACATCACTTCTACTGCCACTCGTTCCAGAGAGGAGTACTGCTGTGGACGAATTAAAGAGCGTCTACCGAAAAAAAGTCCCATCTCATGCTCCGCGCGCCAAATTTCCCTTTCATTTTGTAACAGCATAATCTGTTATAAGATTCCGCAATGTAGCACACGGAACGATGGCCGGGGTCAGGCGGTGCGATGACATACTGATTGTAATGCACACATCCAGTATAGCTATCGCAAAAGGAATTGCAGTGGTCAGAGCAATAATAAAGGGACTGAGCGCTAACTAAAGCTTAGTTTTAACAAAAGTGTGACTAACCTAACACATTCGATAAGGCGACAGCTAACAAATTATTCAGGGTGACCGAATAATCTAATTCATTTGTAGTATTTATGTGCCTGTTGTAGGATTTTTCTGTTTTGTTACAAACATAAAAAAAGTGCGCCATTGGTATTAAGCGCTGGTATTTGAACGCGCCAGTTCACGGGCCTAAATTTAAGGCTTCAAGGTTATCGTGATGGGCGATTCCATAGCGACGATTGGGATTTCAACAAAAAAAGGAAAGGGCAGAAAATATATCCCACCGTCATATCTCTTGGCGGTGGCTTTATGAATAGTCGCTAGGACAACATAAAGTCTGGACGATAAAGTAGTAGGTGGTAAATCGCCGCAACTTCATCTGTTTTTGTTCATCTGTTCATTGTTTAAGGTTTGGTTTTCAATTGCGCTACTGCCCTTGGGGAACAGCAGC
Organism: Haemaphysalis longicornis; assembly: GCF_048455015.1. Classification (NCBI taxonomy): domain Eukaryota; kingdom Metazoa; phylum Arthropoda; class Arachnida; order Ixodida; family Ixodidae; genus Haemaphysalis; species Haemaphysalis longicornis. Next base: position 117,234,978 of record NW_027526225.1, read on the forward strand.
ATTTTGAATTTTTGTTTGTATTTTGATTTGACTGTCGTTTTAAACTACTAAACGTTTTTATCTAATTTTAGTGATAATTCAACTAATCGAACCGGTTCGCAAACCGGTTCGGTACGTGATTTTGTAGAACCGGAACTGAACCGGTATTTTTTTCGGTTCGACACACTGATATATATATATATATATATATATATATATATATATATATATATATATATATATATATATATATATATATATATATGTATATATATATATGAAAAAGTAGAGTCCGACGCAAGTCTCAAAAAACAAAAACAAACATGTTTACTAACGTTTCGACTGGTGGTCCAGTCTTCATCGGAGTAACATTTACAGTACACTGCAGAACGCTTTTATAGGTGCGTGTGGAGAGAGGAGGAAGTTGCGCTACAGTGCGCCCTCTTTGAAAGAAATCATACGTCATCATTCAGCAAAACAAGAAAAAACGCAAGACATACACATGAGAGGGAATGCACTGCCCTCCCTCTTTTTTGGGAGAAAAGGTGCGCTACAATGCGCCCTGTTTAAAAGTAGTTATTGGCAAGTGGTACAACAAAGAGAAAAGAAAAAATGCAAAGGGGCGTCTAGGAAGGAGGTAAATTGGCGCCTCTCCTCATAGGAATTAACAGAAGAAGCGGGGGCGGGGAAGAGAAAGGAGTAAAGACGGCAGAACGAGATAAGGAAGTGGGGAACGCGCGTCAGCACGTCATCGCTTTTCGTCTTAGGAATGTGTCAACAGAAGAAGCGGGGTGAAAGCGGCAGAACGAGATAAGGAACTGGGGAGCACGCGTCAGCGCGCCTTCGCTTTTCGTCTTAGGAATGTGTCACGTGAAGCCGGCGCTATGTGGCTAAGCCGGCGCTAAGAGGCTAATTGAGTGAACCTGGAGGGATAAAGCCGGCGCTGGTATGCCTAAAAAGAGGATTGGTCACGCAAGAAGCGAACGGAAGAAAGGCGAGTAATTATTGTGGCAAACATGTCAACGCGCCTACGCCTTCGTTCAGCCCAGAGGATGCGGTTTTGAACTTAAATATGAGATATGATTCGCGAACTTCGCGTGCGTGGTTGCTGTTGAAATTGGATTCAATTATTGTTACCTTCAAATTATTAAATGAATGACCCGGGATTCCGACGTGACGGGACAAAGGAAGGTTAGGAAGAGACTTGGCGTGTGCCCTATGATTGTTGAACCTTAATCTAAAAGCGTTCGCCGTCTGGCCAATATATTGCAGGTGGCAGGTATTGCACTCGAGCAGGTAAACTACGTTGGCGCTGTCACAGTTAAAATTTCCCTTCAGTTTTACAGAGAAGTGCGAGGCGGTGCTAGAGGCGGTTTTTGTTTTCGTCATGTGGGGGCATACCTGACAACGAGGCTTGTTGCAGGGCCCACAACCGGTCACTGGTGAATGGCTGAGCCTCGAAGATGTCAGAATGTCGCGCAGGTTTTTGTTTCGCCTATAGACAACACGTGGTGGTTCGGAAAATATAGATGCTAGTCGAGGACTTTGATTTAATATGTTGTGATGCTTTCGAAGTATGCCAGAAACATTCGGCACAGATGCGGAGTGAGTGAGAACTAGGTTACTTGAAGGGCGTCGGTCGGCTGGCTTCCTGGAGTTAAGGAGTTCATTGCGGCTCAGCGCTCCTGCTCGGCGAATGGAATCGTCAATTAATTGGAGCGGGTACTTTTGTTTGAGCAGATCGTTTTTTAGTCCCTCACAGTTGGAAAGAAAATCTGTTTCCTTGGAGCATATCCGGCGGAAGCGGTGCGCTTGACTGTAGGGTATGCCCGTTTTCCAGTGCTTAATGTGACTACTTTGAAAATGCAAATATTGATGGGAGTCCGTCGGTTTTCGGTAAAGGGTGGTCTCTAATTTGTTCTGCGAGACAGATACCGTCACGTCGAGGAAGTTGATGCTGGTAGCGGAAAACTGGTGTGAGAAAGAAATGTTAGGGTGGACCGCGTTAAACTCGGCTATAAATCTTAGGAGATTGGATTCTCCGTGTGGCCAAATCAGAAAGACATCATCGATGAAGCGCTTGTAAAAAAATGGCTTCAAGTCAATGCTTGCAAGAAACTCCTCCTCGAGGACTGCCATGAAAATATTTGCATAATTTGGCCCTATCCTTGTGCCCATGGATGTACCACTGACTTGAACATAGTGTTTGCCATTGAACTCGAAATTGTTTAGCTCAAGAATCAATCTCAGTAATAAGGCCAATGTGGAATTCTCGACGGGCTTAGGCTCCCGTGATTCACTGTAAGCGTGGATCACCGCTTGTATTACAGTGAATCACGGGAGCCTAAGCCCGTCGAGAATTCCACATTGGCCTTATTACTGAGATTGATTCTTGAGCTAAACAATTTCGAGTTCAATGGCAAACACTATGTTCAAGTCAGTGGTACATCCATGGGCACAAGGATAGGGCCAAATTATGCAAATATTTTCATGGCAGTCCTCGAGGAGGAGTTTCTTGCAAGCATTGACTTGAAGCCATTTTTTTACAAGCGCTTCATCGATGATGTCTTTCTGATTTGGCCACACGGAGAATCCAATCTCCTAAGATTTATAGCCGAGTTTAACGCGGTCCACCCTAACATTTCTTTCTCACACCAGTTTTCCGCTACCAGCATCAACTTCCTCGACGTGACGGTATCTGTCTCGCAGAACAAATTAGAGACCACCCTTTACCGAAAACCGACGGACTCCCATCAATATTTGCATTTTCAAAGTAGTCACATTAAGCACTGGAAAACGGGCATACCCTACAGTCAAGCGCACCGCTTCCGCCGGATATGCTCCAAGGAAACAGATTTTCTTTCCAACTGTGAGGGACTAAAAAACGATCTGCTCAAACAAAAGTACCCGCTCCAATTAATTGACGATTCCATTCGCCGAGCAGGAGCGCTGAGCCGCAATGAACTCCTTAACTCCAGGAAGCCAGCCGACCGACGCCCTTCAAGTAACCTAGTTCTCACTCACTCCGCATCTGTGCCGAATGTTTCTGGCATACTTCGAAAGCATCACAACATATTAAATCAAAGTCCTCGACTAGCATCTATATTTTCCGAACCACCACGTGTTGTCTATAGGCGAAACAAAAACCTGCGCGACATTCTGACATCTTCGAGGCTCAGCCATTCACCAGTGACCGGTTGTGGGCCCTGCAACAAGCCTCGTTGTCAGGTATGCCCCCACATGACGAAAACAAAAACCGCCTCTAGCACCGCCTCGCACTTCTCTGTAAAACTGAAGGGAAATTTTAACTGTGACAGCGCCAACGTAGTTTACCTGCTCGAGTGCAATACCTGCCACCTGCAATATATTGGCCAGACGGCGAACGCTTTTAGATTAAGGTTCAACAATCATAGGGCACACGCCAAGTCTCTTCCTAACCTTCCTTTGTCCCGTCACGTCGGAATCCCGGGTCATTCATTTAATAATTTGAAGGTAACAATAATTGAATCCAATTTCAACAGCAACCACGCACGCGAAGTTCGCGAATCATATCTCATATTTAAGTTCAAAACCGCATCCTCTGGGCTGAACGAAGGCGTAGGCGCGTTGACATGTTTGCCACAATAATTACTCGCCTTTCTTCCGTTCGCTTCTTGCGTGACCAATCCTCTTTTTAGGCATACCAGCGCCGGCTTTATCCCTCCAGGTTCACTCAATTAGCCTCTTAGCGCCGGCTTAGCCACATAGCGCCGGCTTCACGTGACACATTCCTAAGACGAAAAGCGAAGGCGCGCTGACGCGTGCTCCCCAGTTCCTTATCTCGTTCTGCCGCTTTCACCCCGCTTCTTCTGTTGACACATTCCTAAGACGAAAAGCGATGACGTGCTGACGCGCGTTCCCCACTTCCTTATCTCGTTCTGCCGTCTTTACTCCTTTCTCTTCCCCGCCCCCGCTTCTTCTGTTAATTCCTATGAGGAGAGGCGCCAATTTACCTCCTTCCTAGACGCCCCTTTGCATTTTTTCTTTTCTCTTTGTTGTACCACTTGCCAATAACTACTTTTAAACAGGGCGCATTGTAGCGCACCTTTTCTCCCAAAAAAGAGGGAGGGCAGTGCATTCCCTCTCATGTGTATGTCTTGCGTTTTTTCTTGTTTTGCTGAATGATGACGTATGATTTCTTTCAAAGAGGGCGCACTGTAGCGCAACTTCCTCCTCTCTCCACACGCACCTATAAAAGCGTTCTGCAGTGTACTGTAAATGTTACTCCGATGAAGACTGGACCACCAGTCGAAACGTTAGTAAACATGTTTGTTTTTGTTTTTTGAGACTTGCGTCGGACTCTACTTTTTCATATTTTTTCTGGACCATTGGTAACTTCTTTTGTTCGACCGTATATATATATATATATATATATATATATATATATATATATATATATATATATATATATATATATATATATATATATATATATATATATATATATATATATATATATATCCTAAAAGCCCCGAAGGGCATTACATAGGGGGGATCAGAAAAGCAAAACTAGAACAGATAATTTACATAGGATCAGTATACAAACAAAAACATAGGAGATTGACCTATACAAGGCAAGCAATACAATTTTTGCGAGGGAGTTGACATCAGGCTAACAATGGTCACAAAATGGGCTTTAAAAGATCAAGGCAGCACTTGAGCATTAAACACTTTAACACACTTGAGCATTTAACACAAAGTCATAACGTAGACGGAGCAATGAAGGAACATGTAACACTGGGCTTGAAATTGATAAAGTCAAGCTGCATCTATTTGCGCAAGGTACTCATTTTGTAAATATGATAACGCTGTTTGAAAAGATAGTAAGTTTGTTGAAAATACATGTGTTCGAGCAACGTATTCCATTCTGTAATGCTCAGGACAAGAGGTGAATTTTGGTATTTATTTGTTCTTGCAAAAATTGGTTCGATTTTAAGGGAGTGGTCTAGTCTGGAGGAAACGTAACTGGCAGTTCGAAGGTGTAACTGGGAAGATGACGAAGCGTGGTGAAATACGGAGTAGGAAAAAAACCAGTCGATTATATTTGCTGCGCATGGCGAGTGGCATGAGGTTTAAGGAATGCTTTAGGGCAGATACGCTCTGATGACGTGAGTAAGATGACGAGATAAACCTTGCCGCCTGGCTTTCCACAGACTCAAGTAAATTTGTTAGGTAATGGTAATGCCGGTTCCAGATAAGTGACGCATATTCTAACGATGGTCTAATAAGCGAAGTATACGCAAAGAGCTTAGTGCTCAAGCTCGCAGGGTGTAATCGACGTTTTAAGAGGCCCAGTTTTTTTTTAACTTTTGTTGGTTATGTACTCTATGTGTGAGTTCCTCCTCAGATCAGAGGTTATATAAATTCCAAGATATTTATATGATGAAGCCGATTGAAGCCGATGTAGCGAATCAGAATAGGAAATGAGGGGCTCGTTGAAATAAGACAGAAAAAAGGGTTACCAGTCCAGAAAACCTCGGAAAGCAAAGGGGAGGATGTGGTAGGTCATTGAAACAAATAAAGAATTTCGAAAGAAAGAAAGTGGAGAAAAAATGCCCACCGGGTGGGATCCGAACCCACGACCTCCAGAGGCGGTTTCGGGTTGCTCTTCCCGTTTATTGTAACATACTTTCGTCAATTTTTTTTTGTATATTCTGCAGCAAGGTTCGTGCAATCTAATATACTGATGCACAGTGGGAACTCACCCCCTCCAATCCCCCCATCTTGCTTACCGTTCGCCGTGACCATTTTTGCGGCTGGTTACCGCTTGGTGCAGCGACGGACATCTGATGTTCTTGGTCGGTGCCTTCGGTTGACGTCTGGAAAAAAAAAAAAAACAATTGGTCCAGAACAATAATTCGTCAAGGCGCTGGTGCGGTTTAGCGAAAACCGAAATGTTTTCAAAGTGCAATTTGCGCGTCATTTTTGTGTTGCCATCGGAATGGCTGCGCGAAATTGGTGTCTATGCCAAGACCTCAATCCATTCACAAGCTTAACCGTGAGGTTCTTCTCGTATTTAGAATTGTTAGCTTTTTCCTCGGCAGAGATGCTCTACCATGATGCGTGTGATTTGCGCGCCAATTTTTACTCTACGTCTAAATGCTACCATTGCATCAGATGCGAACTGATATTGATCTCTTCCTGCAAGCTGTTAATACACCGCTTTGGCATTACCTTGCTTGCCAGTAGCACTCTCAGATGCTGATGCTGATTATGATGAGATTGTTTATTGAGATTGTTTATTTTGTTAGTCAAACAGGACAAAACGTCTGGCCTGCCAAACCCGCTAAAAATTGAATGGCAGAGCCTGGCAGTCATAGAATCAAAAGACAATAGGAAACTACGTGGCAAAAACAAAAGCAAGAATTCTGCAGAAATTAAGAGAATAATCTACTAATGCGTAGCATTCTTATGCCGCTTGTATTGAGTGTGAGTTTTTACAGTCAAAAGTTGTTGGTTTTTCTAAATCCTGTCCGACCAATTATCTCCATTTACGCTATTATAACGATTCGAAGTGGAACATTCGCGGAATCTGCACTATTGTGGAAATGCAGGGCGCTAAACGGTTCGCCAGTTTTCGTAATTATTTTATATATTTTTTAAATTGTTAGTTTTCCAAAATTTCGTTCGACAAATTATCTCCATTTACGCTATTAAACAGGTGGAACTCTCACGATATCTGCATTATTGTGGAAATGCCATGCGTTATACGTTTTGACATTTCCCGTAATTTTTTAATAATTTTCTTATTTTTTAGTTTTTCAAAATTTCGTTCAACCAATTATCTCCATTTACGTTATTATGTATAACGATTACATTCGGAACTTTCCCGAAATCTGCATTATTGGGAAAATGCAGGGGTTTACATGGTTCGCCAGTTTTCGTAATTATTTTATATTTTTCTTATTTTTTTCAGTTTTTCAAAATTTTGTTCAACCAATTATCTCCCGTTAAGTTATTATACCGATTACAGGTGTAAATTTCGCGAAATCTGCATAATTGTCAAAATGCAGGGCGTTACACGTTTCTCCATTTCCCGCAGTTTCTTTTGTATTTCTCTTATTTCTTAGTTTTTCAATATTCCGTGCGACCAGTTATTTATATTTACGCTATCGTGGCGATTACAGGTGGAACTTCCGCGATATCTGCATTTTTGTAGAAATTCAGGGCGTTACATGGTCCGGGCTGTGGGGGTATTCATCTACCCTTCTCCCCATCCATCTCACAACACCAACGACGCACACCTTTGGCGACGACTGCAAACCCAGACATACTACAACAGAACAATTCTACGCAACATATCACCAACCATGTATCGTACCCCTACGAATGCCCATCCTGTAAAGCCCCCAACACCACATACCACCTTGTCTGGGCCTGCCCCTACCACCCAAACCCCATCCCTTCCCCCTCCCTGGGGCAGTGGGGGTGCGAGCTGACCAGCTGCCGGCTAGAGACGCAGGTTAGCCTCGTGTCTCGGGCAAGAGCAGCTGCCACGACTCGCGGCTATCCGGACTAGGAAGGCCACCCACAACAGCACTTTCCGCTCCAATAAACGTTTCTCTCCTCCTCCTCCTCCTCCACAATAACGCCTTCAGTCTGTATCTTGAATTTATGCTAAAAATATCACCACGGAGTTGGTTGAACGCAGCCGCAACATAGTGCAGTTTCGTTCAAAATCCATACCGTAAGTAAGGCTGCTTTGGCAGGCGATTAGGTGTAGGGATATACAATGGTTTAAAAGTATAAGTACAGAAATGCTCTCAAATGTTTGTTTCGCTCGGCAATCGAAGTTCGATAAGCAGAAGTTTTGAACGCATTACTATACACGTCGTAACTTATGTTCGTGAACAGAGAACGGAGAATAAAATGGACCCTATTTATCCAGCGCACGGCACGAAATCCATACACTGTGATCCCGTATAGAAGCAAGCTATAAGCCAAAGCATGTACTACAGTTTTACGAACATACAAGAGCGTAAAGGAAACCGGCCACGGATGTGAGGTCTCGGCGTGAGAATGCGGACCCGATGGGAGTGGAGGAAATTGTGTACCGATAAAGATAACGGAGTTGCCGTATGTGCTGTCCGCTTTTCTCACGCTCTTCAAATTGAGTGCCGTATGTGCGTGCCGCACAGGTATCTCCAAACGACTTACTTTGCGCGAATAGGCCAAAAAAAGCTATCTTAACAGCGGAGCTGTTATTGCTGGCAGTAATGTGTGCGGCGTCATCGGAAAACTGAACGAAAGTTACTCCCGCCGTTTACCGCGCACGTGCGCACGGGCCTCACAAGAAGCGACCGGCGTCGTCTAGGCTTGCGCGTGGCCCTCGGAAAAATATGGCCGCCTACCTGCTCCTCTCATTGCAAATGTCGACGAAAGACGATAGTAGACTGGCGCCCCTGCCAAGTAAGTGCCTCCCTTCTCTTTCCCGCTCACTTCTCATGCTGTTCCTCTCCCGCCTCGTAACTCCCTTGATAGCACGCTAGAGGTTTTCTCAAATCAATTTAAATTTACCGCGTTCCACTGCTCCTATTCGGGTGCCTCGATGCCAGCGCTGCCGTACGGCGGAGACGCTCGTGAATCGAGTCACCCTACTACAACTTTTATAGAACCACGTTGCCCTACTCCACGAGCGTGCCAAGAAGAACGTGGAGCCTATCTAGTGGAACATTTTGTTGGGTTTGCCGTTTTATTTCTTAAATGTCGCCAGGAGCTATAGTAGCGCTGGCAACAGCAGGCGACAGTTTCCTGCAGTTGATGTAGTATTTCATTTGCTATCGCAAAAACCAAGCACCCATGAAGGAACACTGCAGATATAGCATGTATTGATTTTATCCCTTATATTTGCGTAATGTCTCGTTCTTGCTCCACAGTGTTGACGTCACAGTGTTGACATTGACACCGGACTGAGACGTTTAGATTTGGATGGGGGTATATAAGACCATTGCGCAGCTCGTGTTTCACTTTGGTCGGGTGGCTGAATCGAGTCAGACAGACAGACAGACAGACAGACAGACAGACAGACAGACAGACAGACAGACAGACAGACAGACAGACAGACAGACAGACAGACAGACAGACAGACAGACAGACCAAAATTTCTGCGTTTAAGTAGCACAAGGAAGGTTATCGTCTTTAAAATACGACTTGACTGACTAACTTGACTGACTTGACTTGACTTGACTTACTGACTGACTTGACTTGACTGATTGACTGACAGACTGACTTGACTTGACTTGACTTGACTTGACTTGACTTGACTGACTGACTGACTGACTGACTGACTGACTGACTGACTGACTGACTGACTGACTGACTGACTGACTGACTGATTGATTGATTGATTGATTGATTGATTGATTGATTGATTGATTGATTGTATCAATTCTACAATTGTATCTGTGCTTAAACGGCACCCAACAGCGGCGACAAGGTCTGAGACTTCATGGCATGAGCATATATGGGCAAATACTGGCTGGAGAAAACATACATCCTGCGATAAAACGTTTGTGGGAATTTGTAGATGCTATTGACGGCACGTTCTTCTACGCAAAAAGGGTTATTGCGTACACAATGAATCACCTGTGGCTACCTGCTTCGACCGCAGTTATCACTGTCAAGGTTAAATCGACCGCGGCTGAAAATTCGACGTAAGTTTGACGTCCCCTTTTGTCAAGAGGCTGTATTTGAAATTCAAGAGCTACTTTTAATCTAGATAAATTCACACACAGTTCAGTCATATGTTGGGCGGCTTCCGACGATAAAAAATCGATTGGGAAGAGTTTCCGGAAGTGTTTTTTACTTGCTGTGTGGAAGGCTTTTGGCTGTCATCGGACGGTAGATGAGTTGCGCTTGAAGTTGTGCTTTTTGCAGCGCTCTGCGCTCGGGATGGCGGCTGCAAAATTTTCATGAAAATCGAAGGTTGTTTTCACGGCTCCGTCAAAAACACGTAAAAGGATTACCATCGACACACCGCCGAACGGTTTTACCAGCATGCAGACAGCTTCTGGTGGAGTACACATGTATGTACGGCGTTTCCATTGCGTCAGCTCGCATGCAATATCTGCGGATACTCTCCAAATAAATTATTAGTACCAAGTTGCGCCTCGGTTGCGAGATCCTTCCGTGCTTGTCCTGCGTGCTAGGATCCACTTCAACAGCCACAAACGTGCTGTTCGAAAGATCCCAAGTGCTCACCGTCTTGTTATATGTAGCGTAAACGTCCCAACATTTTTATAAGCGGCGTGCCTCTCCACGGGTCTTTTCCAGTAACGCTAATACAAAGTAGCCTAATCAGGGGTCATGGGGCTGTAGGGAAAGTTTAGTCGGTGGGCCAGCCGTTCACTCAGCCTGAAAAATCCTCTTTGGCTCGCACTCAAAGACAACAGCAACGTATGCGCTGAGGGCCAGCACTAGTGACGTTTAGCAATGAACATGGCGACATCACGCACCGGCATTTTTTTTACATGGGCGCACAACAATATAGTTTAATGGCATCGGAGAGTACTTCAGATTTCGTCTACAAGCAAATATCCCAGTACAGCCGTATGCGCAAATTTGAACTGCTTACTGGACTACGTATCAAAAGTAGTGCACTAGCCAATAGCAAGCCCGGAGAAAAAAAACAGGATTGACGACAGGAAACGCACGAAACCATTGTCGAATCTTAGATGAGTATTGAGTTTTGTTTCAATAACCACAGTCGGTGCCCACCCCCTTTCCCTCAGTCCCGACCCTCTAGCAAATCAAGGCGAAACCTATTACAGCACTTTCAGATGGGAAATGTGCGCTGGTGTTTCTGAATAAGGAGTGGGCGAGGCTGAACACAGCTCAGATTTCCCGAAACGGTGTTTCCACGGCCGACGGGGGTGATTATGACTGTAACAAGAGAGAAGGTCACCATATTTATTAGGAGCCAGGAAGGCTAACATCCGTTGTGCATAACAATGCATGGTAAAAGGTCCAAGCAAGGGCCCTAGTGTATAGAATACAGGCGATGTTTTGGCCAGATAAAAGGGACCACAGGAGTAAAGTAGCCATTCTTCTGTCCCCCAAAATGACCGAGCATTTCATCGAAACTGACTCCAACACTAACAATGGCAGTGCCCAACTAAATTTGCGACAAATGAATAATGCGTGAACTCACTGTTTGGCGGAAGCGCACTGTGGTTGTGGCCTTTCTGGAATTGAGTGAGGAACCGGGCAGTACCTGGAACAAATACATTCACCATTAAAAGGTTATTTTGAATGTAGCCTTGCCGTAAACCATACAGTCTTTTGCTGGAAAAGCGCAACTGAAAATGAATGTTGAAGTGACTCTTGATTTATCGTTCTCCGCGCTCGACCGTTCACTGTCGTTGGGTGACAAGGGAAGCGACGCAGGCATCCTGTCTGCAGCGTCGTCTGCATGGACCAGCAACAGCTATATACACAAAGAACTTAAGAAGTGCTTCAAGCTTGTGTCAAAACCTTCAGACATAAATGAAGTTTTTCAGAGTGGCCACTCACGGACTTATTTGGCGAGATCACCCAACAGCGGGATCGCGTGACATCTGATCAGCGCTCGTAAACAAGCTTATATTCAATGCCTTCTATTCCCCCTGAAACATCACTCCAATATTACGCGCCATTAATTGAAAATGTCTTGATTTAAAAAAAAGGTGGAAGGAAAGAGAGTGGCTATTCTTCACTGGCCTCCAACGCCGTTGTGACTTTATTAGCCGTTGATGACAGACACTCTCCCCCCCTAAATGTTCCTACTGCACCGTTCTAATCACAGAGACCTCCACGATCGTGTCTGGCGCTGTCCAGAATTCTCCCGCTATTGTACACCCCCCCCCCCTCTATCTCTATCGCCCCATATACTCTGGATATGAACACACCCGCCCTCACCACTGATTTCCAAATTAAAAGGGCTGTAGCACGAGCGGCATAACGTAGGTCTACGCCTGCACCGCAAATGTTCCTCAACATCGCCCTCTTCCATCCCCTCGAGAACCTCTTACAGGTCCCTGATGAGCAATCGTTTTCTCTCCACGATGGTGACCACGACGGCTACGTCTTAATGTATTCCCCTGTCAGTTTAGCGCAGTGTTTTATAATTATAAATGCTCCTGGTGATAATGTCTCGCAAACTACTAAGACTTCAGTGCCTCGAAACGCAGTGCCATTTGCAACAGCTAAGTCACAACTAGTAAGGAGGTTAGAAGGGCTGTTTGCTTTTCCCACTCCAGGTTTTTTACTGTTTTCGGGCGGCAAAGCGGGCGAAATTTCGGGCGCGCTGTCTGCATCACCCTTCGCCTGGGTCACCGACTGCGTGATACCAGAAAATGAAGGAAGCTCACAACTAATGCGCAAGACTTGCAAGTAGCGAAGCTTTACGCAACCTTTACGACCATCACCACGATTGCGGTCGATTTGCTTCTTCTTCGCTGCCGCAACGACCTTTACTCCATCATCGTTGCTATAAGTGTGAGCTTTTCTTTTCTTTCTTTCTTTTTTTTTTTTTTTTTTTTTTGAAGTGATAATTATTGGACATCACCTTGGAGAGGCGTACGCTATGACGTGTCTTTCTCGGTCCGAGCAGGTGTTGCCACGATTTCGGCGAACGTTGGAGGTTTTTTTTTTTTTTTAATGCAGAGCATTTCAGTAACTCACGATGTCACCCGCGCTGACGTCCGTAGTCGTAGTCCGCACCCCTCCCCCTACACTATATAAAAAACATACTATCCGGCGCCTGGTTTCGATCCCTCGACCCTGCGGGCGGAACGCAATGTACATGGTGCTCTACCCACTGCGCCACAAAGCCGACACAGAATGGGAGGCCACGAACGCGCCTTATATCCTTGACTCATTCAAACTACGTCAAGAAGCTGCTGATACAACGCATTCACTACCACCAACTCCCCAAACACTAAACGTTAACGCAATACACCCACCCCCTATGCGACGCATTTACTCGAGTCCCCCTCGCGGGGAGATGGGCCCAATTTTTTCCTGTTTTGCCGATATTGGTCAACCTCCCTAAGTAGGTATGCTTGTCTTGACAAGAGTGCGCAGGAGACGCTGGGCGGTCGTCACGAGGCACGCACACACGAGCGCTACGCATTTTAAGTGCAATGCACTTCTTAAGCGACCCTGAACCTGCGTCCACCGGCGATGTCCGCATCACATACCCACGTGGGGGATTGGCCAGGAATCTCCTCGTCTTCCTTGGCAACGGGGGGAGATGGGCGCGCGCTGCCTGGCCGCTGACATGGCACATACCCACGTGGGGGATTGGCCAGGAATCGGGCGTGAGAAGGGCTAATGCACCCGCTTAAAGGAGTACTGACACGAAATTTCAAAGCTGAGATCCGCTCTAGCAATCAAGTACAACGACAACACAAATAGGTGTCTGTGAATAAATGCATCTTTCTTTCTTTGTAGTTGTGTGTGTGTGTGTGATCTCTCTATCGCGAACATTACCGAACCGCGCAAAATTCAACTCGTGCATTCGCACTTTCACATTCTTCCCCTCGGGGAAATGCGGGGAATTTTTTCTTGGTTTTGTTAACTGCGGGAGGTCACCGCAAGGTTTGCGCTCGCGTGCGCGCGGTTGGCAATTTCTTGGTATTTTTAACTGCGGACACGAAAAATTGCGATTTGCTAAACAGCTTGGCTGTTTAAAAAATTACGTGGCACACTGAGCGGGTAACGTCGGCGTTTCAGGGACCAGGAGGATACTTTGATTCTGAGACGCAGCGTTTACAAGCTTTCACTGTTCGTTTTTAGATGCAGAGCATCTGATTCACTCGCCTTGTCCCTCCGGCGTCGTCGTCCGCCCCTCCCCCATTCTCCTCGCCGCGCCAGCTGCGCTCTCCGCCGCTCACCCCCTCTCCTCTCCGATAGCGAACACTCTCTCGCGAGGGGCATTGGCTTGGCTTGGCTTGGATTGGCTTGGCTTGACTTGGATTGGATTTGGATTAAAGTGGATTGTGTTGGATTGTGTTGCGTCATAGCCGCGGCAGACGCGCTGGGGCCGGCGCATGTGCAGTACTCTCTCTTCCGCGGTTTCCTCTCCTTCGGGCGCGCTGCGCATATAACCGGTGTGCCGTTCTCCGGCGAAGCAACATCCACGCTTGGCTCAAACACCTAGAGTCCACGCCGCTTTACAAGTACGCCAACGTCGTCATCGACTGGGACCGGCTTACGCAGTCCCCTCAACGTTATGCGCGCTATAAAACGCGGTCCCTTCGCCGCTCCGCCTATGCGTCGCATCTACACAGGGGTTCCCGCGAGGGGAGGTGGGAGTTTTTTTTTTTCTTTCTTTCTTCAGCTTCTGGCTTCCCACCACTGCACCCCACTGACGATGTACGGCTGATGACTTCACTGGCAGTGCATGTGACGTTGCAACCAGAACTGACGTCCCGTTCGGCCACAGTATCCGTGATGATTATAACTTACAAATGTACCCGTTATAATCGTGATGAAGAGAAAATATTCTAGATTCTAATAACTACCATTGTTAAACGAAAATGCCGCGAAAGAAAGAGAATAGAATCAACAAGCCAGAGAAGGCTTTGTATCGTCAGAAGCGGTTATGATTTGAACACAAAAACTTAGGACTCGCGCAGCTCGATGCATAACCTCCCAGTACAATTTCCGCACAAGTGTTACTACTATAAAATTATCACTGTCTCTCAACTCCCTTGATCTTAGACGGAAAATAGCACGCCTTTGTTTGTTTCACAAACTGTATTTCAATTTTGCTTACTTGCATGGCTCCCTGCTTCTTCCACCAATTCGAACTTCGTGCCGTCTCTTCAATTCTTTGAGTGTTCAAAATTTAAAAGGTTCAAATAACGCTTTCAACAAATCTTTTCTTCCTGTAACAATTGAGGATTGGAATCGGCTTCCAAATGCACTAGCCAATGAGCATGATACTCTCAAGTTCAAAACCTTACTCGAAACTCATTTGACAACCGCACCGTCGTAATTTCTGTGTATTAGTTGTGTAACCAGTTGCTTTTTTTCACGATTTTATGCCACTTTGAATTGTGCTATTAGTTGTATAACGAGTTTTGTTATTATTATTGCCCTGTAATTCCAATTCTTGAATTGTATCCTACTTTATGTTCTTGGTCTGCAATTTCCTTTGTGTATGCTTGTTCGACCGCCCCTCTTTATGTAATACCCCGTCAGGGTCCCTTAACGGTAAATAAATGATGATGATGATGATGATGATGATGATGATGATGACGACGACGACGACGACGACTCTGTTAAGACAAGGCAGTGTATATTCTCACGGCAGCCGTGATAATCACCGACGGACATTTGTCATGACAGTCGCATTTGATCGGCTAACGGCACCCGGAGCTTCCTTGGGACAAATATACCGCGACATCTCGCTCCTATAGCTGCTTCTCTGGTGCTGCGGTGTAGTACCGGCTTTGAAGCGAGAAGTCTGGCTCGAATCCGGCATAGGGACATTTTTCTTTCTTTGATCTTCCCAAGCTTTATAAGCTTTCGTTTATCCGGATTTTGTTAGTCAATATTTACCATTCTGGTTATTCGTACAAACAGCGGGCGATCGGCACACAGGACTACTGGGTTGGGTTAGGTTGCGTTGCGTTAATGTGCCGTCAAGGGCAAAAGTTTACGGACCACGAAAGCAGGAATTTTTAGTAATTTCTCTGCCGCACGGCAGCCCGGGGCATTATGTACGGTGTTTTTGCAATACTTTAGAAATTACACGACAAACCACAACCATACCACAGCTTTTGGGCTGCTACCGGAAAAGAAATGACCTAAAATTGCCCCTTTTATGGTCCGTAAAATTTTGCTCGCGACTGCACCTGCTCTTTGGTGTAGTTGAGCCAGTTAGCTTTGGTTCCTTGCAATTGGACAGGATTTGGGTAGGTAACATTACGTTCGGTTCGGTTGCGTTATTCTAAGTATGATACCTTAGGTTACATTAAGTTAGATTCGGTGAGGTTAGATTAATTAGGTTAGGTTGTGCTACGTTATATTGAATCTCGCCCCCACTTTTGTCACTTGAATTATTAGGCAGTCGTAGTGCGGGGCTATCACTGGTAACCTAGGCAAAGCAGAAGTAAATTCAGGTCTGTTTAGCTTACTACGAGTAACATTATGCAGCATACTTTTCAGGCTTTTGTGGACACTGCCGTGAGAAATTTCCTACAGTAATTCTCACGGCTGCCGTAAGAATGACACAGCTAAGAAAAATAGTGGCCTGCTAAGGCATGTTTTTCCAATGAAATTAGCGCACTTTTTAAGGCGGAAGCCTGAAGTGCCCCGCTCTGCGAAAAAACCGTCGTTGTTTTCGCTGCCTTGTCAAGAAATATGGCCACCGTTGTAAAGCATAAATATAAAAATCTGTGATTCAACTGGATTTGTTCGCCTCCGTAACAGAATAATCAGATTCCAATTGTTCAGACACAAATTGCGATCGCCTTCCATGAGTTTCTGGCGTTATTTTAACCAGTACCCCGACAGACCAATAATTGCCGGAGCCAATTGCCTTATAGGCCCATGAGTACATGTCCGACTCTGGCTGGCAAGCTCAGGAAACGTCCTGTGTAAACGGCAAGAGAACACAGTAAAAGCTCGTTAATTCGAACTCGAAGGGAACCTTAAAATTGTTCGAATTAAGCGGAGCTCTAATTAGCGGGCGGGCGCTAGAATGATTGGAAATCACGCCACACTGCACGGGCAGAAGACAAGGGAGCCACCTCTGGACTCGTTATCGCTAATTAGGTGCTCCTACACGTTTGTGGCAGGTGATTTCGTAAATAATGTTTCGTAAATAACGGCATGCGCCGGAGAACTGGTGGTTGGGGTGCGGCGCCCCCTGTAGAAGCGAAATAAACTGTTGCTGGAGTGTAGCGTGCGCACGCCACGCTGCTGTTTTTCTGTTTCGTTTTACACCTCTACTAAATTTGGTTTGGTTTGGATTTGCAACGCATTGTAATCACTCTGGGCCGACTTCTTCCGCGAGAAGGGATGGAAACCAGGGGATCATAGTTCGAATTAAAAGTTGTGGATACCGACGAGTTCAAATTATCGGGAGTTTTTCCCCATTGAAATATACAGGGCCGTGCCGGGACCAGGGCGTGAGTTCGAATTAACCGGAAGTTCGAATTAACCGAGTTCGAATTAACGAGTATTTTACTGTATTTCCAACAGTTCCTAAGTACACTCTATTACAAAAAATCGTCTGGCTTGTGGTTGCAAAGATAGGAACATAGCACTGTCGGAAAACGCAGATGCACCCTACGAAGAATTCAGCCAACCAACCCTCAGCGGATAGAAACGTCGAACCTACGGAAAAGCGCGAACCAAGCTTAAAGGGACCCCGAAAAGCTTTGTGAAGGTGGCAATCAAATGCATTCAGGTGGTAGAACACATAACGGGGTATTTTTGAGCCAAGTGTGAGCCCCATACGTTGTACAGATAATTTGTAAACAATTTTTGAAGATCGCCTTTCTGAGCCGATGAGCGCGACGCCGCAGCGAGCCGACCGCGGCTGACGCAACGGCGACCGCGGGTGACGCAACGGCGATCGCTGCTGACGCAACGGCGAAGGCACCCCCTGATTCGCCCAATCGCCGGCAAGGTCGGCCGCCGGCGGCGTCACTGCCATTGGCTTCCGGCTGCTCTCCCTCCTTCCTGCGCGATCCCGAGGCAAAGGCGGCAAAGGCGGGTCCGCAGTGATTGACGCGAGCCTAGGCGCAGGAATGTAGCTAGCTGCTTTGAAGGAGGCAGAGAGGGAGGAGGAGTCGATCGGCAAGTGGGGAGAGGTGCATTTAATTGCTTCTGGCGCAGCTAATACTGAATGTAGATCAATAATTCCAACGGCACTGCATCGCTATATTGGTGCTACGTGACAATATAGGCCTTTTGTAACTTTTACAGAAGGCTTTTCTGGGTCCCTTTAACCAGCTCACCGCCGGGTTGGCCGGGCTGCCTTTGACGGAGGCCTCGTTTCCTTTGGGGTCTTTCCTCGAAGCCTTCTTCATGTCTACGCCGTCTCTGCTTCTTCTTTCTCCAACGTGCACGTGAACGTGGGACAAATTTCTTTCTCTCAGCCAGAAGCGGAGCTACACCAGCGGATTGCCCAATTGTCGAACGTGCTTTACCAATATTCGCTCAAGTTGTAATCTTCAGCGCCGGGAGGGGTCCGACTCTGTTGGTCCGGACACCCATACAATACTTTACATAAAATTTGGGAGCCGTTTGAGCGCTGGCGCTCGGCCGAGTATGGGGCGGCCAGTTGTATACCTTCCTACATCCTTGCAGCTTCATTGGTCGCTTGGTGTTTCGCAAACTTGATTTCCGCTGATGACGCTTCCCGCAGAAGCAGAAGGTAAGCTGCACCTCTTTGGCGCAATGGCATGGCATCAACCACGTGGTCTTAACAAAACAATGAGAAAAGTGACGACCTAGGGTTCATTTCTCGGCCCCTCTTTGAGGTATACGACTGGGCATCGTTTGTAATCGCCGTAAAAACTTATTAACAAATATATATGATTATTTGATTGCTAAACTGCCAAAGGTGATGACAAAAGTAAAAGCGGCGCAACGGATGAGGCGATAGGAAATATAGAAACACAAAATACACCAGTGATTCTCAACTACACCTGATTACTCGCTAAATCGACGAACAACTGCATTTTCCGATTTAGCGACGCTCCCTTTTCTGTTCAGGCTCCATCAGGAATCCATTTCCGCTGGAACAAGGAAACGCAGGTACAGATAAGAAACGCAATTCCCGCGCGAGGCAAACTGAGCCAATTTCGCTGCTGAAGCTGATTCTTCCGCAGGCCCTCGTCAGTACGGTTACGGCCATCGGACGATGCTTGGAGCGAAGGAAAACCACTGGCCGCGCTATAGTTAGGAAACTGCACGGCAGCCAACCAATGAGCACCGCATTACACTACGCGCGGGCTTTCGCGGGAGTATACAATATGCGGGGAGTACACATTAGCAGCAAGCACCACGTCTGGTCATAGTCTCCAGAGCCACAACAGAGGAAACAAAAACAATTTAACGTGCCGTTACCCTTCCCCCTTACCTTCCACCCTTCTTACGTGTGAAGCATGTGAGTGAGTGAGTGAGTGAGTGAGTGAGTGAGTGAGTGAGTGAGTGAGTGAGTGAGTGAGTGAGTGAGTGAGTGAGCGAGTGAGTGAGCGAGTGAGCGAGTGAGTGAGTGAGTGAGTGAGTGAGTGAGTGAGTGAGTGAGTGAGTGAGTGAGTGAGCGAGCGAGCGAGCCGGTGAACAATGGGAACACCCCCCCCCCCCCCCTTGTGTTCTGTTAAAGATTAGGTTAGCAGCTGCCCTTGAAAGGGGTGGGGGGTTGACGTCATGCGAGGGCTAGCGCATGCGTCAGGCTATTCGCACTTTCCAGCAACGGTGGCGCCGCCGCGCGCCTTTTTTCCGAAGCTGTTTGTAGATGATCGGCGTCCCGGGCAAAGGCAGCCGGAGCGTTCGGAAACGCGGGGATTGAGAACGCAAAACCAAACAGCAATCGTATGTGCTGTGCACCGCAGTATAGAAATCGCTCAGTGCCGGGAAAAGCCAGCGTCCATACCTTTGCTGGAGATGAAAAAGCCCGAAAGGTTTGGATAATTATGCTCCGCACTTCAAAAGGTGACACAATGGGGTTTGCAGTAGTCACTTCACGAAAGCGTACTTCTTCTGGAGCAATATCCCCAAGTTTAGTTCCCTCTCTCGTTATTGATGGTGTGTTTATCGTGAAAGTTGAGTGCGTCGCTTATTAATAGGTGGTCTGCAGCCACTGAAACCGCGGTAGAAGAAAGGCGCCGTGCCGCCACATAACATTCCTATGCGCACGCAGGAGAAAAAAGTGAAGCCAAGAACAACGGGAGAACGTCGTTGTTCTTTTATTAACGTGCTCGTTTTTTTAATAAATGAATTCCAGTTGTATTTTGCGCTTTGTTGGGTTGCTTGCGCTTCGTTCTCTTTTTAGCATTATATGTGATTACTGTTTTGAACTTGCTGCTTTTTTTTCTTTCTCAAATTCCCCACAGGAATGGGCGATGTAGTTATTTGTAATAAACAAATAAACTTGTATCGTCGTTTCCGACAGAGCACTGAAAGCACAGCACAGCTGATGTAAGAGGCCCTGCTGTAGAGGCGTCAGCGTTTGATATTTTTTTGTCTATTTTTATTATTACCTGCAACTTGCAAAAACACAGTTGGATCTTTCCCTGTAAAAACAGCTCACAAAATTATAATTTACTCGCATTATTCGCACTTCACCCGACACAATTGTGCAAGTGGGAATAACAAAACGCTGTGCTCGGGTGCGTCTACCGAGTTCTGCTTGGCGCCTAATAAATATTCGTAAAGTGTGCTTGAACAATTTCACGAGCATGGATGGAAGTGTAGCACCCTTTATAGAACCTGCAGGGCCAACAAACGTTCACGCAGTGCGGTTGGCTGGTGACGCCATTCGGTTGCAGGCACCGAATCCCTCGATGCTCAGCATGTCATAGGTGGCCTCCCTGATGCCGCAAAACGCTGTGACTGGCGTTATAAACTGCTTCGCCTTCGACAAAGCACCCTCGTGCCTCATCGGCAAGGGAAAAAATGGTCTGAAGAGGCACTAATGAGCCCGGATCGGCTTTTCACTCCAGACGCGCGCGCTTACGCGACGTCCCGATTATCGTCCGGTCCTCCATTTTGGATACCCCGTCGCGCCACCTATATTCGCTGGAAAGTGCGAATACAGGACTCAGCAGTTGTCGCCCAAGACGCCAAGCGCATGCGTAAGGACCCAGCATTTCCCGCCAGAGAAGCCGAGTGCAAGCGACATTCCCGCCTAGAAAACGAGGAACAGTCTATACCCTCCAACAGCGACATGTATAGTGGCTCTTTCGCAGGGCGTGATGGCGTCCTTTTTTTTTTTCTTTTTTTGCAGCAAGCTTGGCAGTACTATTCTATGGTCAGCAATGAGTTGCAGACGCTGTAGTACGCAGCTCTGTGCTAAAATGGACAGTCATGGACAAATGAAATAAGAACATGAAAATATGAAGCAGAACACGCAAAACGAAAGAATATGGATAGCGGAGATAAAATGATGGCTCGCTGGTTGTATACTTGGAAACACACATTTTCCATCTTTGTTACTGTAATAAAGACACGCGACAATTTCAATTGCACAGAAAGAAATCGCGTTATTTCTGTGCCCTGGTTTTCACGTTTCATTCGTCCCTGTCTGTACATACCATCCGCCACATATGTCACTTTTTTCGCTCCCTGCCAGAAGAACACCGTTTGCCCAATTATCGTGTCCTGTGTCCGGACGTACGTACGTGAGCCGAAATGGCGGTTGTACGAATTTGCGCCGTAGGGACATCAGTCATCGTTGAACGAAGGGATCTGCACCCAATCGGCACTCATTGGTCTGACATCCGGTGTATTCCATACTTTCCGTACAGACAACTTCTATTCCACGGGGCGAGGCCCACAGATCAGCCTCTGCTGGATAAGTAAAAATATTTATTCTCTCTCTCTCTCTCTCTCTCTCTCTCTCTCTCTCTCTCTCTCTCTCTCTCTCTCTCTCTCTCTCTATTCAGTCGCGATTGCGTAACCAGAGAGATAGCCGATGCGTTCCAATCGAAGTGTATCAGACCCCCAGGCTAACAATTTTCGACAAACTCCACTCCTGAAGAAAGTAAAGTTAAAAATGCAGGGCGAGGGGAGGGGTACCTCACGCAAAAATTTGAAGGCCATTGGTTAAAAAATCTTTGTTCCTAAAATGTCTGCATACCCACTTTCCCACCGCTTTGTGTTTTTTTCTTCTTCTTGTTAGTGTGAGCCTTTCAAAGATTTTGTCATCTGAAGACGGGTATTGTAATTTTTTGCTTTTGTTAAAATTTTTTGCATGGGTTTGTGGTGGTGGCCCAGTAAGTGGCACATACCCACTCAGAGGGATTGGCCAAGAATATTTTTTTTAATTAAAAGGAACCAGATAAGGCAAAATAGTACAGTCGAAGAAAGAATTTAGTACGTAGACTGATGACAGAAGTCGAAAAAGAAAGAAGAACGAGAGAGCCTGACTGGAATCGTTTTAGCAAGGCAGACGAGCCGTCGCTCAAATGAAGCTAGCAGCACGTGCTGATACTGCCTGAAAGTCGGTAGAGAACGAAGAAGAACGTTAGTCAAGATGGCGGCTCGCAGTCTTTGCCGCCGCCTCGGCTCGGCCGCTTATCTGCTGGCGCTGCTAGCGCTTCTGCCCAGTGAGTAATGAATCGTCTCATCTGCAATCGCGAAACAGGACCAAAGCGTCAGCATATTCGAACGGGTTAAGAGCTGGGGTGAAGAGCATGAACCATGACGCTTATAGGTAGGTGCCAAATGTGTGGGTTCTTTCTCGCACGTCCTGGTAGCCAGTTACATCTGACATGTGTATCACGCAAATCGTACCTGCAGCGTTATGCTTTCTTTTTTGCCCTACGTTTTAGCGGAAGCAGTTTCGTTCCGATCACGCGCGTACTAGCAAGATACTGGGCAAATCATAGACCGTGGCAACTAAGGGCAAAGCAGATGCACCTGCGTTCGTAATGCCTTCTACCCGGATCGACATTTTCCCGAAAAAAAAATATGGTAGGGAGGTACAGGGTCGACAGTGGGTGGAGAAAAATGCTTGGTACTTGTACTATGAAAAAAAAAAAATGTGGCAACTGTGTTGCGCCGCTGTAAGCGGCTGAAATGCAGCAACTTTGTAGCAGCATATGGTTAGCTGAGTTAACCAATGCTTAATAAACACGCACTCAAATATGCTTCGTCCGCTCATTAAAAAAAATAGCAGTGGCTTAGCTCGGCTATGCCAGGATATCCGTAGCGTTATGCTTCAGCTAAGCTACGGATAATGTTGTAACAAGGACCTTCTGGCTTTCTTCAAAGTTTTTCAGCTGAAGGTTCAGCTGGTTATTCTTAGGTTTCCTGGTTGTCTAGGATTAGCTGATTATCATGCTTACTGCTGCTGAAAAGATTTGCAATGCAATTCAATCCAATCCAATTTAACCCAATCCAATTCAGTCCAGTCCAATCCAGGTGCGGTGACAGCTACGGCGCGCCAGCTGTGCGCCGTGTGACGTCACTGCTCCTCGCGCATGCCCAGCACGGCTCTCCAGGAGCCACGCCAAACTGCTCAACCTCGGCCAGTGTAGCTCACGCTACAAAAAATCCTATACCCTATCCTTACGCCGTGCCATTTTCTCAATATCTGTGAAGTTACTAACCACACGTAAACTGGCCGTAGTTGCGCAGCGGTAGACTGGCGAAAAGGGGCAGCAGTTCTCTCTCCTTTCCTTCCTTAACTTCTGAACGCGAATTTCACATTTCAGGACGACTTTTCCGTCTACTCAGTATTGGCACTGAAATGGCTGACGGCCTTACAGCCATAGAAACGATTATGTCAAGCACTTATTACGACACTCTGGCCCTGGATGAAAGGGGACAAATGGCAAAAAAATCTCTAAAGTCACCTCAATATAACTCACTGGGTGGGATGCATGTACAGGCTCCATATGGGAGAGGCTTCTTCACAAATACGAATTTAAAACAAAGTTATCCTGTCAGGAATTACCGGAAATAGTTCATTTGCCGCGATGCTCCTGAGCCCCAGTGGCTTGCCCAGAGAAAGCGGGCGTTCACCGCGAAAGAAACAAAAAATCTGTTTTCAATCCGCTACTAAAAACATTTACAACGTTGTACGATTGATAAAATCCTGCCTTCTTTCTAAATATTTCGCCCAGCAAAACATGACGAAATGCGTTAGGCATTGGAGCGGCAGTTACGGCTGTCCACAGATACGCACCGCAACCGTTTGTTATAGCTGTAAGGCCATTTGGGCGCCAATACTTAGCAGACGGCAACCTTAAAACTCGCTCTTCCAGATTCTCCCACATTTCTATACAATTACGGCCTTTGGGGCTGCACTTTCTGGGCTTCGCTCTTGTGCTTTGTTGCCGCACCTATATTTTAGAAAGTCCTTCGATCAACTCACCCTGTGTATTTGTTGCACTCCGGCGGTCTTTGGTTTGTATGCCAATACGTCTCACGCTTCTTCTTCGACGTTATAAAATCCGCTTAGTTTTAAATTATCCGGAGTTCCAACCCAACCTGTGAGTGTAGATACCAAAGTACCGCTTTAAACTAATATTTTCGCCGCCCGATAATGTTGTAACGAGTACCTTCTGGCTTTCTTCGAAGTTTTTTCCCTTTGCCAACTGCATTTCAGAAAAAGCAAGTTACTCCTGCTTTTAACGAAGCCCCGCTTACAACGATGCCAGTTTCCTCCCTGGTGAAGCGTTCCTGTGCATAAGGAATTATGGGAATACGGAATTCATACGGCGTATTACGCACCCAGCCGTAACTAATGCAGATGCTCTTTTCAAAAACAAAAGAATCAGGTGATTTGTGAGAATAGAAACGTCTGACAGAGTTTTCGTGTTTCTGTCCTAATTTAGCCAAGAAATGCGACCCCCTATGCATGGTTTTCGTACGTTTTCCGTATACTCCGTAAATACGGAATTCATACGGACAATGATTTGGCGTTTCTGGCGGTTGCACAGAGATAAAAACGGTGTCAATTTTTTTTAACGTAGTACCGTTCTGTTACCGCGTGCTGTGGGCACGTATCCCTGTTTTTATTCCCGCGGTGTGTCAGGAAAGGTAAAACATCTGCAGAAATTCAGATAGTTGTCTACTAATGCGTAGCGTTCTTATACCGCTTGTATTGAGTGTGAGTTCTTTACAGCCAAGTTTTGTGGTTTTTCAAAATTCTGTTCGACCAATTATCTCCATTTACGCTGTTATAGGGATTACAGGTGGAACTTCCGCGAAATCTGCCTTATTGTGGAAATGCAGGGCGTTACCCGGTCCTGGCTGTGGGGATACTCGGCAAATATTGCTACACATAAAAAATTTCGTATTCCCGTAATATAGCATATACGGAACGTTGCAGGAGCGCTTTACCAAGGCTTCTATTATAAAGGGGATTTACTCGGCTAAAACGACTCCGGGTGTCGGCTTTGTGGCGTGGGGTATCGCAGGCTCGGCGGATGCGCTGAACTGCGCGGTGTGCAAGTCGGTGTACAACGAGACCTGCCTCACATCGCCCCAGATGTTCATTGAGAAGTGCGAGCCGTCATCGGAGTACAACGCCAGTGAGCCTTTCTGCCGCAAGACTACGCTCTGGGGTACGTGCCCCTTATCATGTCACGCGTTTTGGGGCTGTCGGAAAGGTCTACCGATCGAATGCACTCTACGTTGGATGGACAATGTGGACATGGCCCCTAGAAAGATTTATTTCTAGGGACAGTCCTAGGGACCATAATACAGAGTTCACCCTGGTGTTGCCTAGTTAAAAAATTGACCGCATACCTGCTCCAATCGCTGAAAACGTCGTCGAAAGACGATACTCTTCGGCCGCCTAGGCCTCATAAGTGTCTCTCTTTTGTTCCCCGCCCCCTTTCACTCTCTTCCCTTCACTTTCGACCCTCACACGATAAACACGAAGGAGGTTCGCTAAAATTAATTCAATTTTTATGAGTTCCACTGCTCACACCATCTACTGCAACTTCTTGTTATTGTTAAACTTAGAACATCACCACGAGGCAGTGCAGGCTCGCGCGTACACTTGTATTTTTTGGGTCAAAGTACTGTTTGCAATATTTTTTAAATTTTCTTGTTTGGCAACAATCAAGCAGACCTTCTAACACTGAAGTGTTTTATTCCCGGATACACCAAGATTTCACGGAAATGACACCAGTACAACGAAGCAAGCGGCCTGTAAAGGGTGCACCCCAGCACACAGGGTCTTCTTGCGGGAAAGCAACCTTTAGTACTAAAGTGTACGTGTACGTTATACTTAGGGTTGTTCATTTTCGGGTGTTGTATTTCAACACGAAAGTTTTTTATGCCGGGACACACCAATATTTCACTGACGTCATATCCGTCACGGAAATGACGCCAGTGAACCTTTGCCGAACCGACCCGCCAGCAGGGCGTCGCTCGTCAAGCACACCCACAAGACAGCCGCCGACCCGCAAATCATGCTCAGCTGCAGATTTCGCTGCAGATTTCGCTGCAGATTCCACTTCATGTTTTACTGATTCCCGTGACAGAGGAATCAACCACAGTTTTTTCTTCAATTAAAAGAACACTGCGAATACCAGTTGTGCGTTGATGTGTTCGCTCAAATATGCCTGTTTTCTTCTTGTTCGACAACGTTGACAAGTAGGAAGCATGTTTCCAGATTTAGCGGTTTTGACACGTTTTGGGTATATATAAACTTCTCATCCAAGAATTCTTTCAACTTCTGGCCTTGAACGACTTCAACTAACAATTGAACCAAAAGACATAGAGCGTGCACATCGCCTAGGGCGGCACACCAATAACCATAAACGGCCTATAATAGTGAAACTCTCGTCTTTCAAAACTAAAGAATCCATCCTTTCAAACGGCCCAAAACTAAAAGGTACAAAATTTAGCATTGGCGAAGATTTCACATACCCTGTTCGAATAGCCCGGAAAGAGCTCGTTGCTTTCGCTAGGAGCAAATCTGTGCCATTTTCACTGCGTTTTCAAACTTTGCACATTGGCTCTAAGCGATACATTTTCGATTACGAAGCAGGAATTGTCAAGGAAAAAACATAGGGATCAGTACGCTGTACGCCGTCAGTACGCCGTCGGCAAGCGCACCAACAGCCACGTACAAGCACTAAAGCTAAGCTTTCGTTTTCTGTAATTTATACTAACATCCGTAGTTTTCTTCCTAGGCGCGTGCCCCTGTCTAATCTGTTAAAATCATCTAGCAGTAGTATACTTATATTGACCGAAACGTGGCTTACTGACGACATTTCAGATACAGAGGTTCTGGCTGACTTGCCACACTTTAACCTTTTTCGTCACGACCGTAAAAACGCACGTGGTGGGGGCGTACTCATCGCGACTAGCAAAAAGCTATCTTGCTCCCTTATCAACATTGCCTCACAACTTGAAATATTGTGGGTAATGTGCCGTGCACCACCCGAAACAGTAATACTTGGCGTATGCTACAGGCCCCCTCGTACTGATCCAAATTTCGCCCGCGAATTAAATGAAATGCTATCTACGCTTACTAATAAACACCCTACCGCACATATCCTCCTTTATGGCGACTTTAATTTCCCGAATATTGACTGGCTGAACCAAACACAACTAATTACAGGAAATACCGAAGCAAGAGATTTTGTCGATGTTTGTCTGAACTTTAACCTTACGCAACTGGTATCCGAACCAACACGTGTAACTAGTGAATCTTCGAATATTTTAGATCTGATACTAACAAACAGCCCCGAAAGCTTAGAATCTATCTCGTACTTACGTGAAATCAGTGATCACAAAGTTATTCATACTACACTAAACTTCATCCCTAAAACACGCCACATTTCCAGCAAAACAATTCATATGTACAATAAGGGTGATTACGAAGCAATTAATAACGAACTGCGAGATTTCCTGCCTGCGTTTGAATCCAATTTCGATTCCCGATCTCTTAACAGTAACTGGTTAGTCTTTAGGGACAAAGTAATCGAGTTAGCTAATAAATATATCCCCAAGATGAACTTCCCCGCCAATGAAAATAAACCATGGTTTTCAAAACGTTTAAAAAGGCAAGAAAACAAAAAGAAACGTCTCTTTCGTACTGCGAAACTTAATGGTACTGCGTGCGCATGGGACAAGTACTATGCTGCAGAAGACGCATATTATGCTGCAATTCGAAGTGCAAAACATACGTTTTATCGCATTGACTTGCCTAAAATTCTAACAAATAACCCTAGAAAGTTCTGGGAAGTTATAAACCCGCAACCGACACGCGAAATAACGCTTACTGACCATAACGGAGAGGAAGTTAGCGACGCTGATTGTGCCGACGTATTTAACATCGCGTTCTGCTCTGTGTTCACTAAAGAAGCAGACTCGCCACTTCCCTCGCCACCTACTACGACTTTACCGATAATGGCTCCAGTGGAATTTTCTGTTGCTGGAATTTCGTCCCTTATCGACAGACTTAAACTTTCATCATCGGCTGGCGTAGACAACATTAACTCCAAACTGTTAAAAAACACTAAACAAATTATTGCAGTGTATTTTTCGATGCTGTTCTCATTGTCGCTTGAAACAGGAATGTTACCAGACGACTGGAAAGTGGGAAAGGTCATTCCGGTCCACAAATCAGGTAACAAACAGTCACCCCTAAATTACCGTCCCATTTCACTAACCAGCGTCTCATGCAAAATCATGGAACACGTCATATACACTCACATAATGCACTTCCTGGACGCTAACAATTTCTTTCATTCTGCCCAACATGGCTTCCGTAAATCTTTATCTTGTGAAACACAACTAGCGATATTTACTCATGATTTGCATGCTAATCTTGACCGTAACCTCCAGACTGATGCAATCTTTCTAGACTTCGCTAAAGCTTTTGACAAAGTACCACACAAACGCCTCTTACTAAAACTTGCCCAGTTGAATCTGCACCCAAAAATTCTAGCATGGATTTCAGAATTTCTTGCTAACCGTTCCCAGTTTGTCGATATTAAAAATAACCATTCTAGCTCCCTCTCGGTAACATCGGGCGTCCCCCAAGGGTCTGTCCTCGGACCCCTTCTGTTTCTAATATATATTAACGATCTACCCATGCATGTATCTTCTCACATCCGCATGTTTGCCGACGATTGTGTTCTATACCGCAAAATTACTAACCCTTCTGATCAAACTGCGCTCCAAAATGACCTTAACCGTGTACAGCAATGGTGCGACCTGTGGTTAATGGAGCTTAATCCCACTAAATGCAAACTCGTTTCTTTTCAACGCCAGCGTAATCCCTTGTATTTTTCTTACGTAATAGCTAACTCGACTCTTGAACAAGTTCAATCCTATAAATACCTAGGCGTCACCTTAACCAGTGATCTTTCATGGCGCACGCATATCGCGAACGTCATATCATCAGCAAACCGATATTTGGGTTTCTTAAAGCGCCATCTGCGTCATGCCCCACTGGACGTCAAACTTCTCGCCTATAAATCTTTAATCCGAACTAAACTAGAATATGCGGCTCCCATATGGAGTCCGCACCAGGTATACTTGATTAATGAATTAGAATCTGTGCAAAACCGCGCCACTAGGTTCATTCATTCCTCATATTCATATGACATAAGCATATCATCCCTTAAACGCGAAACTGGTCTTTCAAATCTTTCAGTGCGCCGCCGCATCACCAGCCTTTGTTTGCTACACAAGTTTTTCTACAGCCCTCTTAATCAAGCACCCTACATCGTACCACCGACGCGCATATCTCACCGCACTGCCCACCCGTATCAAATTGCGCGTCCACATGCTCGCGCTACTACTTTTTCTGCCTCTTTTTTCCCCCGTGTAGCAGTGGACTGGAATGGCCTTCCCTGTGACGTTCCGGCCATCACGTGTTCATCAACATTTAAAGAGAAGGTCACCACGCACATTTCCATTTGACGACCTGTGAACATTTATCTGTTACCCACCCCTTATGTAATACCCCCTACAGGGGGTCTTTAAGGTATTAAAGTGATGTGATGAGTGATGTGAAATGGCTGAATCTATGTGCAAACAGACAGGCCAAAATTTTCGGGTCAAGTAGCCCAAATTAAGGGCGACTTTCTGCTTTGCTCGAAGTTTACAAACCACAATCAAATGTGGATTGTACGCTTACCCCCTGGTTAAAGATCCTTGTTTCAAAGGGCGTCTTCTTGTTTGGTTCTAAGTTTACAGTTCGCAAACAAATGTGAAAACTGTATGCTTTTCTTTTTGCGGCCTTTTTTGTTGAAACCGGGAGCACGCGGCATAAGAGTGTACCGTCACCCCCCCTTCAAGAATGGATAACGCCTTCGAACGATGTGAAAGAAGCTGTAATGACGCTGTGGCAATTCGCTGGGTGTAAAAGTCTAGTGAAAATGACCTAAATCAAGTGGTCCGTGTGCTGGGCGGACACGCGCTGGGATTGAACCCCATCCGCCCACTGGTTTATTTCCCCTCATCTTCCTCCCCTTCCCTCGCACGAGGCATTCGACCTCCCCCTACTGAATAAATTCATTCATTCATTCATTCATTCATTCATTCATTCATTCATTCATTCATTCCCTTCCAGATGCCTAGCTTGCAAAATTGCATTCCTTTGTCAGTGGCGTACCATTGAAAGAAAGTGGTCCATAAAACAGAACAGCACGCAACCGCCTTGAAATAAAAAAATTAGGTACCACAGCGAGCAATGAAAAGAAGTGGGATAAGACTAACGCTCAGGGATAGGAAGCGACCGCCTTGATTCGGGTAATAAACTCCGGTGCAACGCCTCGTAGCTTAATTTAAGGGAATAAAACTAAACCCAGTTCCTCCCAGTGCGAAATCTGCTGAAGCAGTGGAGCAGTGGACCTCTTGTGTCGGCTCGGATCTCAACGGGCACTCGCCCGAGAACGGGAGCGCCGTCGCCGCGCAAATTCTACGGTTCGAGCAAACAAACCGGCAGCTAAACGTCAGCGTCAACCCTATGATGATGATTAGAGGCCCTAGCTTTGTATCAAGACGTCGGTTTTCACCAACCGAATTGCCTGTGTTATTCTACTCATTTGCTCTACCCTTAACTAACCTAATGGGTTTGCCCCCTCCCCCATGGTTTTCGCTCCCCCTCCTCTCCCCCTTCCTGTCCTTGCACACCTGCTTACATCCCTCCCTTCTGCTCTAAATTCTAATTCGGTATTTTACTCCTCCTACGTCCCACACTCTTCCCTACTTCTCTTCCACCACCACTCCAGCCGCCTCTTCGTCACCTCTATGGCCCCGAAGTTGAGGCTACCCCTCACACCAAATCCTAAAGCCTCCGTCAACGTCGCTTCCCCATCCTCCCGTCGCGGTCGCAGCTCTGTGCCGTCTGTGACAATATTGTCACGCTCGAAACTGTACAGCGTTAAACTGGTCGCAACCAATCCCCAAGCAGGTTATGTGTCAATGGGTGGAGCAGAAGAGGAAGTGTAGGACGAACCGCACTCGTACTGACCGCAGGATCGGTGGCCGCTTCCTTCAACGCTCTTGTTCCTATTTACGGCTGCAAATAAACCCTTAGCACCGTAACAATATGTTCTACGGATTCCCGATTCCTGCCGCACCTACACATGTTTCGTTCTGTTGCTTGTAGGTAGCCGTGTTCTCTCGCACCCCACCCATCCTTCAAAGAGCAATGCACTGCCTCGCGTATTGCCATAGAAAACTTCCTTCCTGATTTCTAGTTTCTCTGTTCTATAAATCTCCTGGGTTTTTTTACCCTCCATTATCTGTACCCAATTCGTAGTCTCTGCAGCTTTTACCTGATTTTTAACTGTCGTGTATACCCCACCTTCCCCTACCGAATTTCCGTACCGCTTGGTCAGCTGCCTGGTCCTCCATCTCCACCGCGTGTCCATGCTCCTCATATACAAGGTCACCGGTGTTTCTGGGAGCCCGCTCCTACCCCAGCGTGACGCACGACCTTCAGCGGACGGACGGAAAGGCTCGATTTGCAACAGCTCCACTGTTATGGGCTTTGGAATAGGCATGTAATAAGAAATGACAGCTGGTGGACCATTAGAGTAACACAGAAACCACTGAACGACGGGACTGGAAGTTCTAGAAGACTGACAACTCGATGGAGGGTTCAGATAAGAGAATTTGGCCGCAACCAATGGATTTAAAAATTTGTAATGTTAGAACATTGCAACGTTTACCGCTCGAACTTTATCAAGCGAAGGCAGCTTTACTACTACCCTACAGTTAAATGAGGGATTTATACGGCCGAGCCTAGTTGTAACACCAGAGGGATTTACGCTACTGACTTGCAGTCATATTCAGTATGCCGCAGCAATTGCCGAAATAAGAAAAGTCGGGGGTGGGCTTCTTGATCCATGAGGAAACGCCAGAAAATATGACAGAATCTAACAGCGTTCAAAGTTGCGGGTATCGTCATCAGTCTGAGAGGCACATGTTACAGGTACGTGAAACAGGTGTACACACCAACGTCTATCTGTGAAGGTGAAGCTGGAGACGTGTTTTCTACGAGTATGTCTAATTGGTAATGAATAAATTGAACACTCAATGCTCCATCATCATTAGGACATCGACGCCAACATACGGGAAAAAATTACACCAGCACCGAAGTATGAGTGTATGTGAAAACATCAATGAACGTGTGATCTCATTATCATCATCATCGTTCTCTCTGCGACTTCCTCCTCTGCTTTGCTCTACTATATATATGACCGAGAGCCTTGGTCGATTACCGTTGTTAGTCCTGCATCTAAGCTTGACGTTACATAGCCTTACCACGTGCCGGCGACCTGAAGGCCGCCGGAATCCAAGCTGCGGACACAGGTGAACGACGTTAGCGCCAACATTAGGCCGAATATCCGGCCGCACTGCTCGCGCGCTTTTTCAGAAAGCGCCGTACTATCCCCGATCTCCACGTGATGGCGCGACAAACGTTAGGCGGGGCATATACGCGTTCGCATTACCACGCAAGGACATTTAGCGGTAACGTACTTTCCCACTCACAGTAATATGCGGTAACGTAACGTCGCAGTTGGGCTGCTCGCCTAATCTTTATGCGACTTCTGTAATTATCGTGCTTAAATTGCTCAAGGAAGCTTTTGTGCACGTCTCTAACACACCTTTCGGCAGCAAAGGCCTCAACGCATTCACTAAGCTGACTTTTAGACAGCTACAGACTTGCCGAGCTAGCTTGATATTGTGAATGCGTCCTTGTCTCACATTGCGGGGCCCTGGTTCGACCCCCCTCTGACCCAATTTGACCAATCTTAACTCGAAAGTGTTTTATGCCGGGATCCACCAAGACCTTACTGACGTCATATCCGTCATGGAAATGACATCGCCAGAAAAAGTTTCATTGATGCGGCTGCGCCAGGGACACCGTCGCCGCAACGGGAGGTGCTTGGCACTTCACCGACTGCGCTATGAGCTGAAGCCCAGAAGGCTGTATGAACGCGTCATATATACTTCCTATAACATCCTCCATTTAGATGGTGCTGCCGTCTAAGTGAGGCGAAGCGAAGTAGTGCATCACGATGCCAATGAGCGCCGACAGTTGGCGCCAGCCGAGCTCGTCGCAACGCAAACGCTTGCCGTACACACTCCCCGGAGCAGGAACGCAGTGGTCGCACATGTGCCACAGCGACGCGCCAGTCGTCGCTCTCCAAGCACACCCACAGGACAGCCCCGCAAATCATGCTCTTTCGCTGCAGCGGACCGTGACTTCGCCAAACGATTCGGTGACAACCAGTTCGGTTTCGTTCGCATGGTTTGCAAGCGTGTGGTTTCATTCGGGTTTGCGCAGTGCTCCGGTGCAGGCAATCCAGTGGCGTATGTTGAGTCGTCTGACGGTGTCATACCGACGAAGTATAAATAGCGATGTACAAGTTCATATCGATGCGGAATAAACATTCAACTTATCCTGTGAAAGTACATTTCACTTTCCTGTTTTACCGATCCCTGTGAAAGCGGGATCAACCACATCTTTTTTAGCAACGAAGCCCCTTAGGGGCTCAAGCTGTCTGCGTCTCCTGTCGTCGTCATCGTCGTATCTCGTATCATCTAGTGACGATACTAAAACACCGGGACACTCATTTTACAACGCCTCGCGCTAGAACGCTGTTAATTTTCGGCTTCAGTAGACTAATGGGTAGTACCGCGGCTTCTGATGTGAACGACCTGGGTTCGAGCCCCGTCAGAGCGAAATTTTTCTCGTCTCGTGACACACCGTGAATTGTACTCTCGGCAAAATTCTACGCATTCTTTTCGTAAATAACAGTTGTTTGGTATATTTTAGCTCGGTTAAGGTGCGAAGCGCAGCATGAACAATATTGTACATAAACGATATTGCTGATGTAATTAACCATGGTGTACAAATTCGATTGTTCGCGGATGACGCTGTTTAGTTTCGAAATGTTTCATGCTCTGATGATCAGTTGGAACTTAATACCAATATTACTAACATACTTGAATGGTGTAATAAGTGGGGAATGGTATTAAATGCAGAGAAAACATTGTATCTTCGCGTAACACGAAACAAACTGCTGTTTGAATACCAATACACATTAGGAACATCACCGTTGAAACAAGTAGTCAGTCATAAATGCCTTGATGTCACATTAACCAGCAATTTATCGTGGAGTCTACACATTGACAATATTTTCTCGTCCGCATTCCGTAAACTATGCTTCTTAAGACACAAACTGAAAAATTGTCCTGCCAACGTGAAACTCATCAGCTACTTTACTTTTATTAGGCCTAAGCTTGAATATGCCTGCATTGTTTGGGACCCCTGTTCTAATCACAACGAAAGAATTCAAAGAAAAGATTTGAGGTTTATTTACTTCAAATACTCACTCACCGATTCTCCCTCACAGTTAATGCTGACTAAAAATATCCCAAGCCTTGAATCCAAGAGAAAGTGCTTCCGCCTAGACTTTTTTTCTTCACTCAGCAAAGGTGAACTGTCTATAAACCCATCTTTGTTTTTGTTCCCATTATCGACAAGACATACTAGACATCACAAACCAAATGCTTTCACACCTCATATTTTGCTGCTACTGACACATTCAAATATTCGTTTTTTTTTTCTGCGTACTATACTAGGATGGAATGACTTACCGGCTGTATAAGTGACTTGTTTGTATTTTGCGTATATTTTTTCTTGCCTTTTATCTTTTTGCGCCCCCTTGCTTGGAAATAATGATGGTCGGCAGTATGTAATAAAAATAAATAAATAAATATCAACACATTTAATTGACGTTCTGCGTCGCACGGGAATTGCCTGGCCTCTCGTAACCGAATATAACGCCTCTCCCAAAGACCTCCATCTGCTTCTGTCGCGAGTTCACATCTTACAACTTCCGCGCAGCTTACACGCCCGAGCTGCCCGTCCGAGTGCACCGTTCGTGCGGCTACCTCAAGGACACCTCGCACGACACGCCCTGCCGG
Source organism: Haemaphysalis longicornis (assembly GCF_048455015.1). NCBI lineage: Eukaryota > Metazoa > Arthropoda > Arachnida > Ixodida > Ixodidae > Haemaphysalis > Haemaphysalis longicornis. The sequence goes on from NW_027526225.1 coordinate 117,270,084, forward strand.
ACTTTCTACCCGCACGGCATGAAGTACGAAGTGTGCCAGTGCTCCCACGACGCCTGCAACGCGGCGCCACCGTCGCCCCGCCGCCAGCTCGCTTCCGCAGCCACGTTGTTGTGGCTGGCCGCCGTCGCCGCCTTTTGCCTGTGAAGCCAATAAAGAACGCGGGACCCTCTGAGCACGCATTCCTCGCAGTTCCCACACCTCGAGAATAAAACGTTGCGTATTTTTTAGATGCGAAGCATCTCTTGCTTGGGGGGATGTCCCGCGTCCGTGCCCCGTCCGCAGCGCCTCTAATGATGATTGCGGCAGGATGCCTCTAGGGATTGGCCAACTAAAGAATCCATCACGAGAGAGAGAGAGAAAGAACTTTATTTGCCCAGAAGTAGAGAGCTTGGACTCTCTTTGCCGCGTTAGTCAGCCAGAAGATCTTGGTCCCTGGCGGCTTCTTCGGCCATCTGGACAAGGCGTAGCTGCGTTAGAGGATCAGAGCTGCGCAGCAGGGTTTCCCAGTGCTCTAGGTGGTTGATATCTATGGGGGGTAGAGGGGTCTTGCTCCGTGGTTTTCTTTGGCATTTCCACATAATGAGATAGCTTCGCGCTTAACCACCGTCGTCATCTTCCCGTAAGGGAACCGCCGAAGAAGAAGAAGGAGAAGACAAAGCTGCGAAGAGGAGGACGTGTACATAGATGGCTGACGTGTCTGCCAGCGTGGTCGCTTGCTTCTAAGCCGCTTGGTTTTTTGCTTTCCTTGTTCAGGTGATCGGCCAACCTTCAGGCAGATTAGCGGTTGTTTTCCGTCATTCTTTTGGTCTTCTTTTCTTCCAGGTTGCTGGTTTCCGCGCCTGGATGTCTTTTGAGTCGCCTGGCCAGGGGAATTCCCCCTGGGCGGCCTCCATTCGTCCGCAGGACGTGCAATTGGAAGCCCTAAAGCGCAGTGGGGTGGGCAGCATCCCCGTGGCCCTGGTGCCAGTAAGCGGCGGATTCATCCGGCTGAAAAACCCGCGGGCTGTACAGGCGGCACTTCGAGCGGCTACTGAGAAGTTCGAGCACATTACGGAGGTTCGCCCGTTTGGCAAAGGTGGCGTCTTGTGCCGATCGTCAGACGAGACCTGTGTCGCTGACCTCTTGAAATGTACAATGTTTGCCTCTATTCAGGTGAGTGCATTTATCCCCCCTCACCTTGCTTGCGTGAAGAACATCGTTCGAGGTGTTGATGTTCAGATGACACCTCAGGAGGTACTAGAGCAGTTTTCGGTAGCGGGAGTCACGTCAGTTTACCGTTGCAGCCGTGCTGTAGAGAAAAACAGGGTGCCAACAGAATCTGTCATCGCTACATTTGTAGGGACCGCATGTCCATCGGAGATTAAAGTATGGCCACTCATTTACCGTGTGGAACCTCTCTCTCCTCGGCCACTTCAGTGCCACAGCTGTTGGCGTTTTGGCCACACATCCAGGGCGTGCAAATCGTCTCCCCGGTGTCGCGCATGCGGTGAGAGCCATTCTGTCGAGCTATGCACTGCCCAAGATGCCAAATGTTGTTTGTGTGGAGCGGCACACCCAGCTGACTATTCTAATTGCCCTGCTAGAGCTCATGAAGTCCAAGTGGTTGAGGTCATGGGTAAGCGTCGGTGCTCGCGCGGGGATGCTGTTGCCATTGTCAAAGAAAGGACACATGGGTACGCTGGAGTTACTGCCAAACAATCTCCATCACTCGCTGACGCAGCCGTAGTCAGTACCATTGTTGCCGCGGTGGAAAAAGCGGTTGCCAAGATCCAACAGCCTTTCCTCGCTGACCCAGCTTTTGCTTCCGTGGTTGCGGCGGCCGTTGAGAAAAGTGTCACTTCAGTTATCACCCAGTTAACTTCCAGCATAATCGAGTGCGTGTCCCGCACAGTGGTGACTCAGCTGGCGCCATATTTGCAGCCCGCTCCGCTTTCGTGTACCTCTTCTCCTCAAGTGATCCAACAAGTTTCCTCCGCCCCTGAAGGTCCGCTGCTCTCAGCAGCTAATCTTGTCTCGGATTCAGTTAAAGTCTCGTCTACTCCCACTACCTCTGTGCGTGGATCCGACCATCTTACTTACGCTGAGGCTGGTACTTCGTCTGTTCGTGGTGCTACGGCCGACACAGACTATTTCCCCCCCCCCTTTCGCCCTCTTCAGACTCGGACATGGAGCTTCAGACTTGGCCCATGGAGACTGTAAATCAGTCTAGTAAGCGTTCCGGATCACCTAGTACAGAAACCCTGGAAGTGCAGCCAAAAGCAAAATCCAAGAAAGGTAAATCTGTTTCAAAGCCCAAGGGTCAGATATTAGAGGCTGCAGTTGCTGCAGCCGGTCTCTCTGAATCATAGGGGTTCTAAAAGTTATTCAGTGGAATTGCCGCTCTGTTTCGGCAGGCTTTGCAGATTTACTTTGTTTGTGCTCCCAATTTTCCCCAGACGTAATTTTGCTACAGGAAACCTGGCTTAGCAGCAACCAGGAATTTGGTCTTTATAATTACCGCACCTTTCGGCTAGACAGACCAACCCGAGGTGGCGGTCTGTTAAGTTTGATATCTACAAAGTTTGCTCACAACGCGAAGGTGTCCTTCCAACTTCAACGTTCTGACTGTGAAATTTTAGTGCTGGAATTGAAGCTACCTGGTTGCCTCCCTTTTTCATTAGCCAATGTTTACTTTCCCAGTGGCGTCGTTGATTCTGAACCCCTTGATTTGGCTATTGCTTCGGCTGTACCTCCAATTATCTTTGCAGGAGACTTTAATTCCCACCACGTTACTTGGGGCTTCCGGACGGATTCTTGCGGTAATCGCTTGTTGGATTGGATTACAGATAACAACTTAACATGCATAAATTCGGATTCTCCAACCTACTTTAAGGGACAAACGCAATCTGTTTTGGATTTAACTATATCTTCTCGAGGTGTTTCAGTGCCTTCTTGGTCGACCATTAATGGCGGGTCGAGTAGTGACCACATCCCAATAGTTTTTGACATCGGGTGTCCCATCCGTTTAATTAACCGCCAAAGCCGATCTTTTGTCAACTATAAAAGGTTTCAAATCTCTCTGAAGGAGTCCTTGTCCTCTCTGGTCACACAAAACGAAGCTGAATGTGCGACAGGCCTTTGTTCTGCCCTTTCCACTTCAGCTCAGTCGTCATTATTTGAAGTGATGTCGAAGAAGTCAGTGTCGCCTAGTCCCTGGTGGGACGAAGAGTGTTCGCGCAGCTTTAGACGTAGAAAGGCGGCCTGGAAGAAACTTTGCCAGAACTTATCCCCGCTTAACTGGTGCAACTTCAAATACTTTTCAGCGGAATTCAAACGCGCAGTTTCGAATGCTAAACAGGCTTATGACACAGATAGATCTTTGTGTCTCTCCAAGCCTAACAATAAGCGTGCGCTTTTTCGATTTCTTCGATCGCGGAAAGCCGTACCCTGTCCAGATAATACAGACTCTGTGGTGCTATCTCCAGGTGAACTCTCAGAGTCCCTAGAGTCGATAGCTGATGGGCTTCAGGCTCGTTTTTCATCTTCCTTAGCGGTGTCATTTTCCCCGCCAGACGTGGTAGACGACTTCATAGAGGTAACGCTCTCAGAGCTCGCTGATGTCATGATTAAATTGACTGCGGCAGCTCCTGGCCCAGATGGCATTACTACTGAAATGCTGAAATTATTATATGATGAAGCTCCGAATCATTTACTTAACATGATCAATTATTCTATTAGACATGCATGGATCCCCGATGTCTGGCGTCTCGCCAAAATACTTCCTGTACTTAAGAATGCTGGTCAGGGCCTCTTGATTGAAAACATCAGGCCTATCGCGTTGACATCGAACGTGGTTAAATTAGTCGAGCGAATTTTGCAGCAACGCATAATGCAATTGGTGTCTAGTTCTAGAATCTTTAGCCCGAGACAAATTGGTTTCCGCCCTGGGTGTTCCGTTTGGAGTGCGCATATTGACCTTGAAAGCCGGATTAAACTAGCCCATCGCACTAACCAGTTTTCGGCTCTAGTTACCCTAGATGTAGCAAAAGCTTTTGATAGCGTGGAATACCCCGTGTTGTTGTCCCGGTTACAAGTCCTAAACTTCCCAAGGTACATTATAGCTTGGATTTGTGAATTTCTGAAGGACAGGCAGTTCAGTTGTGTTAAATTTAATGTTACTTCCTCACAGCGGCCACAGTCTAGGGGCGTTCCGCAAGGGGCGGTCCTTTCCCCTGTTCTTTTTAACATCCTTGTAAGCGATATTCCGGTGGTTTCTGGTGTCTCCACATATGTATATGCCGACGATGTTGCATTTTTTGCATCAGCACCTGACATTCAATCACTTTACGCTTTAATGCAGTCATATCTGAACCTCATTGCCTCCTGGTTGGACAGTATTTGTCTCTCTTTGAACGTCAACAAATGTTCCTTATTAGTTTTTCCAATCTCAGGCCCTGTTAACATTACGCTCAGTTACCGGCAGTGCATAATTCCTCAGGTTCCTTCCTTAAAGTACCTTGGGATAATTTACACCAGTGAACTTGACTGGACCCCACATATTGCCCTCATTGAGGCCAAAGGTGCACGTGCTGTTGGGATGTTAAGACGTCTCAGTCATAGAAAGAAGGGAATGCGCAGAGAGACCCTTCTTATGATATACAGGATGTACGTTCGCCCCATTTTAGAGTTTGGGTGCGTGTTATTCGCTGGGTCCGCGGCGTATAAGCTTCATCGTCTGGTTATTCTGGAGCGCCAGGCTCTTCGCTGCTGCTTAGGGTTGCCTAAGAATGCAGCAAATGCAGTAGTCTACTTGGAAGCGCGCGTTCCTCCTCTGCTTAATAGGTTCCGGACACTGACTGTTGAAACTTTTCTGAGAGCTTATAGCTCTGAGGTGAACAGGGAGCAGTTTATCTTTATTGCAGAACCAGGTGCGTTTATGGTGCACCAATGGCCCAGGTCCTCATGTCCACAAAGCACTTTGGTACAAAGCCTCCTTTCTCCGTTGGGTGTAGCAATAAATCAGGTTATTCCATATAGAGGAAGGAGTTCTCCTCTTTCTATCAATTTCCAGAACATTTTCCCCAAAAATGCCAAACTTTTACCAGCCCGACTGCTCAATCGTCTTCTCGAAGGTTATTTGGCCTCCATGCAGCCAGGTGCTATAATATATACAGATGCCTCTCAACGAGAAGAAAAATCCGGTATAGGAATATTTTCCCTTTCCCTTAACTGGTCCTTTTCGGTTCGTCTGGTTGATTTTATCCCGATATTCTTCGCGGAATTCCTGGCAATTGTCCTGGCGCTACGAAAGCTGGATGTATCAATTACATCTCCAATCATAATTTCTGATTCTTTTTCTGTATGCTTAGCCCTTTCTTCCCCTAAAGACACTCCTCTTCTGCGGACGTTTCGGTCACTCCTGCCACCTCACTTCACTGAAATTAACCTTCTTTGGGTTCCTGGTCATGCGGGGATCACATTCAACGAGACAGCCGACTCTCTAGCAAGGATAGCACTTTCTGGTCCTGTAGTAGACGTCGTAGAGCCGACACCTTTAATAACAGCAGCTAGGTACCGTTGGATGCTGAAACTCAGAGAACAGCAAGAATCGGTTTTACTGTCATTAAGTGAATTTAATCATCTTAAATTCTCATGGAAACCCGAATGGTGCCCTTCACGCAACTTAGAGGTGGTTATCACAGCCTTACGTTGTCGAGTACCCCAGTTAAATAGGTACTTGCACAGGTCTCGTCTGGCGCCAACAGCTCTGTGCAGCTATTGCAACGAAGACGAGTCTGTCGAACACTACCTGTTGACATGCCGACGTTTTTCCCGACTGAGACGTCAGTCCCTAGAGGTGCCGCTTGGCAGTTTGGGGATATCACTAACAGGGGCGGCTATGCTATCGTTCGGGGCATCCGAAACGGGGTTTTGCCGCCGGGATGTATGCACTGCTCTCCTGCGCTACATTGAAAATTCTAAACGATTCTCTTTATGATTGAGATTGGTCATCCTCGCTTTAATTTTCCAGTTTTTTTTTTCTTCTCAAAACCAACTGATCTAAATTATCCTTCCTAGGCGTGTCGTGAATTGATAAGAGTACCATTCATTTTTACAATCCTCTGTTGTTTGGCCGATCCCCTGATTGGGTATGCGCCATTAATTATCAGGATCAACAACAACAACAACAATCTCAGCCGGTGCACCAACGTCAACAACCTTTACCTCACCAACGCTGACGGAGACTACCGATTCTACCACCGAGACGACAACATCGACAAGAACATGATGGACGAGTTTCGGCGCCTCAAGAACCACCGCCTACTCACCGTAACACAACAGTACCTGCGTGCCTTTGCCACCGGTGTGGACCCGGACGCGGAATTCCCTCTGGCGCTACTAAACACCAGATCACTCAACATAACGGCAACACAATGGAACCACACGGAACCGCCATGATGCTTCGCATCCTCATCAGGGTTCCCCACGGGAAGATGGTGTAATTCCTTTTTAAATGCAGAGCATTTCAGTAACTCACGATGTCACCCGCGTTGACGCCCGTCGTAGTCCGCACCGTCGTTGTCCGCACCCCTCCCCCTACACTATATAAAAAAAATACTATCCGGCGCCTGGTTTCGATCCCTCGACCCTGCGGGCGGAACGCAATGTACATGGTGCTCTACCCACTGCGCCACAAAGCCGACACAGAATGGGAGGCTACGAACGCGCCTTATATCCTTGACTCATTCAAACTACGTCAAGAAGCTGCTGATACAACGCATTCACTACCACCAACTCCCCAAACACTAAACGTTAACGCAATACACCCACCCCCAATGCAACGCATTTACTCGAGTCCCCCTCGCGGGGAGATGGGCCCAATTTTTTTTTATTTATTTAGCGTATTAATTATACAGTAGATGAGTGCAGCTTCAAAACAATGTTATTGCATTCGAAAAATGTACGAGGCTGAGGTGCGATACCAAGTTTATGCCATCTAAAGACAACAGACTTCTAACTATAGAGTATATTACTATACCGGTCATCCACAAACTAAAGTGAAGTCAGCATTTTTATTCCGAAACTTTGCAAGAGCTCCTCTCCCTACTGGTCTCAAGATGATTTCAGGCGACTGAATTGGGTCGGGAAGCAGGCGCCATCTCCCAAAGAGGATGGTGCATGGGGGAGATGAGGCGGTTATGTCGACAGATTAGTAGTTGTCTTTGACCTGTGGTGATATATCTCCAAATACGAGCAAATAGAGCTTCCCGGTGGTGTGGATACATAGTTCCATCATTGTAATATGGGTAAGCAATGTGTCAATTTCAATCCCACGTTGTGTACTGCATCCTTTCGAGACCATGAGGGTAGAGTAAGGGGATATATTTCTGTTGATTTTTACGGAAGTCTGCTGAAAGTCGCTCCTTGAATCTGCTGCTTCCGAGTGGTTGAAAAGTCGTAATATTGTTACGTGGCAAATACACGTATATTTGCAGCTATTTAAAATAGAATAAGCTGGGAAGCGCAGCGTGAGTCCGGGGCCAAGCGTCGTCGTTCTCGTCGTCTTTCAGCAGCGGCGCAGCGCCCACCGCATGCTTGGCCGGAACAGGGATTGCCCCGTCACATGACCCCCGGCGGAAGAGGCCCCGTCTCGGTGCTAAGGGGAACCGGTAGGCGGGGACTGATATGGCTTGATGCGAGCGACATGGACAACACTTAGTGGCGGGGCAGTAGAGGTCGAGGCCTCAGTAGAGACGGTAGGAGAAACTTCATATGTCGCATCTGTGACGCGGCGCAACACTTTGTATGGCCATTGTGACCGCTTCATAACGCCGAGGCAACAACTCTCCACCACACTTCGCCGACTCGACGACCTCCCCTTTACAGCGCAGACAATTTTGTGCCATAGGCGTTGTCCGACACAGGCCGAAAAGGCTATAAAAGCCCTACTGCTTTTTTTGAAGGACACGGGCCTGTCTGAACGATTGTAGGGACATTACTATAGTGCAGTGCCCTTAGTTCGCCCATTTTATCAGTGGACCCTATTAGTTCTGTGCATTTTCTGGTTGTGTGCGTTGTTTGTACCGCCTTTATAGTTGCCTTGTCACGCCTTGTGTTTTTTCTACTTTTCTTTCTCTCATTTTCTCCTTTAATATGTACCACTGTCCTTTCTTTCCCTTTCATTTCCCGTATCCCCTACCCCCTGAGTAGGGTAGCCAACCGGACAGTATTCTGGTTAACCTCCCTGCCTTTCCTGTACTATTCCTTCCTTCCAGAATAGGGTTGGAGGAGTTTTTCGGACGGGCCAACACGACGTGCAGGGGACCAGAGCAGTACGAGGGATCCCGAAGTAAAGTGGACCGTGCGGTGGACCGTGCGGTGACGGTGCGGTGCGGTCTAAGACATATTAGGCTCCGGTGATTGACGTCTATCCCGGGCGGGGTGGTGGAACGAATTTTTCGGCCCACCCAACCAATTGGTATGAGGCCCTTGCACCGCCCATATCCACATCACGACTTGCGTAAGTATAAGAGACAGCGCCGGATTCACAAATCTATTAAACGGGCATGTCCACTTTCTCCCACCAAACCATACAGACACATGTGCCCGACAAACAAGGCTGGCTTCAGAAATTATTTCTTTCGCGCCCCAGCTGACAGCCATGTAAACCTGGGGCGGTATTCTCGTAACTGTCCCTTTTGAAAACGTCCCTTTTGCATCCCTTTCATCGTGACGTACTTCCGGTTAAGCAATGGGCTTTGGCAGTAGGTTTGCCGCACTTGCGTTACGTCACTTCCTGTTGTTTGCTTTTAGCCAATCAGGGCTTGCCAACACTTCTGAAAGGGCCGCAAAAGGGACAAAACTCGAGAATACCGCCCCTGGTTGACTTTTTTTTGGCCTGGACGGCGGCTGAGACTTGTATATGTTTACATTTATCTTCTTGGCCAATTCCCCGCGTGGAGGAGATGACAACTGACAACTGCAATTTAGACTTATCTTCTTGGCCATTCTATCGCACCGATAAAGACGGCGTCGATGATGAGATAGATAGATAGATAGATAGATAGATAGATAGATAGATAGATAGATAGATAGATAGATAGATAGATAGATAGATAGATAGATAGATAGATAGATAGATAGATAGATAGATAGATAGATAGAGAGGGAGAGAGAGAGGGAGGGAGGCTGGACTGGACTGGACTGGAAAGGACTTTATTCGAGAGAGAGAGAGAGAGAGAGAGAGAGAGAGAGAGAGAGAGAGAGAGAGAGAGAGAGAGAGAGAGAGAGAGAGAGAGAGAGAGAGAGAGAGAGCGCTAATGAACCGGACCGGCTCAACTGCTGCCAGATTTGGTGAAGGTTACCCAAAGTTCGCTGACACAAACACGCGAACATGCACGAACGCATGAGCACGCGAAATACACATGCGGTCGATGACAATGACCATGACAATGATTGTTTTTCGACACAATGGCCGCAAAATAGGCCGTGGTAGTGGTAGCGGTACCTGGTCAGTTCCTCGCGCTCGCGGCACCAGCGACCGTTGTGGCAGTGATCAATTTTGCGTATAGGTAACGAAGAAGTGGATCCAAGCAATCCTTTAAAGAGACACTAAAGGCTTAATAAGCCTTTGTTTTACTGAAAAATAACGCGTTTAGTAGCTCTTTCGACTTTTGTTCCACGGCCGACGATGCCTTGTTCCACGGCCGACGAAGCGAGGCAGGGCCGCGTACTTACGTCGCAAATCAGGCAATGTGTTGATCATATAGTTGAACCCGTGCTGTCTTTTCTCCGTGGTTAAACCACGACCAGCTTTGGGTTAAACCTAGGATTTCACCGGGCTAAACCAGAGCGCAGCCACGCGCACGCGCGTTGCCCGCTGTTTTCGCGCCTTCTAAAGTTGGCTTATTGGGTGAACGTTATGGCGTTTGGCCGTTTGGCGCCGCTTCTCATGTGGGTGCAGTGGGTGCAGCACGTCAGTCCAGGTACCTTTGGGACGTGGCCGCTGTCTGCTGGGCGGGCGAGACCACCAGAGTCACAGTCAAAGTTTTCTGGTCCTTCTACGTGCATATATGGAGGAAAGAAATGTCAGGGACATATGGTCAGTACGCCTTGCCAACGTGCGATTAGCAAAGCCTACAAATTGGCAGCATGAAAAAACGTTCACATATCTGCTCGACTTAGCAAGCTGTCTATTCCAAGTTTCTTTTCATTTCTAGTTTTTAAAGCAGTTTGTTTTGAGTTAATGTGGTTGCGAATTTAAATGCGCATACCAAGGAGGTTAACCTCCTTGGCGCATACCGTAAGCGAATGCAACTGGGCAACATTGACTGAAAACGAAACCGAAACTAGCAGTTGATTTGATGGTGTGTTGTGCTTCAAGGCATATCTCACGTGGTTGTCATGGAGGAATTGCTTGCTCTTTTCGCGCCTATTCGCTTCAAATTGATTCATTTGGTAAGAATACATAACTAGTTAACAAGATGGTACGACATGCTGCTGCAAGGTGTGGCCGCCCTTTGGGAGCGGTTGACTGGGATCAGCACGGAGAGGTGCCGTAAACAGTGCAAGAGGTTTCGGCGACTGGAGTTTGTGGTGCACTGTTTGCTAAAGAAAGTCTCATCCTGAGCTGTGTTAAGTCCCACCCATGCATTGCCAGCTGGGCGCAATATGTTCTGTGCAAGCCGAGACTGTGTATGCTGCGAGTAGAATGCGGTATGCCGACGTTTGCTGACACTAGTCGCGAGTTGTCTTTGCCTTATGAGCGGTGTGTGTGTGTTCCAGTACGCTGCAAGTTATTGAAAGTTACACTGTTTCTTTACAAGAAGCAGATTGCAAACAAAGCAGCGTCGATTCGCATTTTTCAATTGGCGCCTTAACGATCTTAAACAAGCCCCGAGCGTTGAATTTCATTTTACTCATTTTGCGCATGGAATAGTGGTACCATATTGTTGTTGAACTATGTTGTACGTTGAGCTGTAACTGTAGGGAAGTTAGAATGACACAATTTGAATGTACCGGTTGTGTTTTAAATTTGTGAGTGGCATGACTGGACATTTACAGGGACAGAAAAAAAAAATCTAATCGCGTATAGCGCATCGCTCAATTGCGTCAGCTCTAATAGCGTCCTCGATAAACATGCACCGGGGTTGCCCCCAAAACCGGCGCGGTGCACAGTGCCCCACGACGGTGCGCACCGGCAGGGAGCGTTGATCGAGGACAAACTGGGCGGTTCTACCCTTGCGCCATCTCTTAAGCTGTGAAAGCAATTAACTCATTAAAACGTTCACTAGTGGCTACGAAGCAGCGCAATATGACACAGCGCCACTACAAAGTGATATTTATTGAAATCCAATTATTAATTTGCACACAAGCCATATCTGTCACATATGCGCCACCATGTGCAACAACGCTTCCACTGATTCCGCTACCTACAAGCTGCTTCTCGTCTTCGTTCTGAGAGCCATAACGCGAGTGCCTGTTTTGTTCCGCCCTTCCGCCACAGCAAAGCATGCAAGTCTTCGTGGTCTGGGCACTCCAGTAACTGTTTGTGTAATTCATTAGAACTAAACGAATACAAAGCTCCAACTGGCTGGCCATGCAATTAGCCTTCTTGCTGTAAGTTTGCGTCCTCATCTCCAATCTCTAGCCATTTATAAACGCCTGTTATCAGCCAGTCGCATCGTTACCCAATGAATTCGAACGCAATTCACCCTTGTCAGCAACAACCTGCAGCCAGTTCCGCCTTCACACGAGTGCGCCGGTGCTGCAGTTCCCTGCACCGATGCTCCCACATGGATGCTCCGTCGCTGCAGCAGACGGCGGAGGAAGCCGCTTCGCCAGCGTCCTCCGCGATGCATCTCAGGATTGCACCCCGGCGCTCCGTCGACTATCACGGTGCGCGATGGGACAACCAAAAATTGCCCCGCGACAGTGCACCCCGGTTTATCGAGGACAGATGGTGCGCACCGGTGCGGTTAATCGAGGATGAAAATGTGCACCGGTGTGCCCTGGTGCGCACCGGTGCGGTTTATCGAGGATGCTAATAAGGCAATGTTGCTTCATTGGTGACACGGTAAATATGACACTGACTTGATTTGAAAAGCGAGAGCAAGCCATGCGTTAAGCAGTCGATTTTATGTAATAAACTGCCTTTTCTCTTAGTTAGTGAGGAGGAGAAAAGCTTCCATGCACGTGAGCGCGTAAACCAAAACACATTTCGAGTGCCTATTTATACATGAGAGGCAGAATGTTCATTTTGGTAAGGTGCATGCGGTATTCCGCTCACCTAGTGCCTACTGCTGAGAAAACGAATACGAAGCAGAAAATTTTGGGGGAACTTTTGTTGTGCGGCAGTGCTAGTTGCATTCCGCTGCTTGTGCACTCTGGGTTTTAGTTTAGAACAATGGTGCCTTGAATACTAATGCCACAGAAGTAATTATGCCCCAGCTAGTATATGCTAAAGATTCCTGATGTGACCATTGGATGCGTTTGTTGTGCAGTACCAAAGGAAACAGCTGTGGAAGGCAGTTCAACGTTGTTGCTGTCCAGCAAGGAATGCAAATACGGCCACAACAGTGAATCTCAAGAACATGGCGTCGGAGCTACACAGAGACAGCTCGGATGGTCGTCCAAGACCAGGTTAGTCTTTGCTGGAAAGGCTGCAGTGCTGGCTTTGCCGGCTGATGTAAGTGCTATGCAAGAGTGGTGACTGATAATGCCCTCGGCATCACCAGCAAACTTGAAGACTCAGTCTGAGCAGTGCGTCAGCCTCTTAAAGGGACCACGAATGCTCGGCTGCACACTGCTTTGCTTTATTCAGACCTTGCTTTTAGGACGAGAGGACGCTTCATACCTCACAACAGTTCTCGTTCGACAGGAAATGTTGTTGCTGCCAGGGAGGGACACTCTGAAAGGGCAGGTTTTACGTTGCCTCCTCCCTTTATTCAGGGTGTGTACCAACCTGGAAAACAGGGAAAACCTGGGATTCTCGGGGATTTTTAATAGTCTGGAAAAACTCGGGGAAAATTCATGGAATCTGTGCTTCTATCGGGGAAAATTAGCTGTACTTTATAAAGGAAGCGGAATTCACGGTAATGCTGGCTCGAGTCCTCCGGAGCCGTCGCTGACGGCGCCGTCTGAAGTCGCAGGTTCCAGTGAGAACTTGCTCCATACAGCTTGCAAGTCACCCCCCCCTCCCGACCCCCTGTCGCTCCCCTTGTGTTTTGGCGCGTTTCCCAGACTCCTTAAAGGCGGAAGAAAATGTTGCGCACCACGATAGCTTGTTGTGGCAGCGTAAGGGAGTCTACAGGGACAGGGGCAGTAGTAGCTTTCAATCCTCTGCTGGAACACCTGACACCATCTACTGTGGTTTCTAGTTAGTTGACGCACCTTGCGAATCTTTGCGTTGTGAATTTGGCATAATAAAAAAACAATTTCTCCTAATTTTCAACTTTAAAAGTTCGCAGCTGTGTTCAAGATACGTCTTAAGTATCGGATATAGACATTGTACCCTGTTTTTAAGAGTTACTTTTAATTGCAAGCTGGCACTATATTCCGCTGCGTAGAAAGACAGAACATGTTTCGGCTCCGCAGCTTTCACTGCATGCCAAAATAACTTTACGTGGAGTCACCATGGCAGGGTGTAGTTGAGGTGTTTCTGATTTCCAATGTGAATCCAAAATAAACTCTTCCCGCTCATCCTGCGCAGTGCTTTGGTGCTACAAGTATGGTGGCATTTAAGGGCACCTAACATGACGGTATTTGAGATGCAGGTGTCCCTCATTCAAACAAAAACAAACTCTTTGAAGCAGTGAAATACAGCAGTGAAATTGAGTGCGAGCTGAAAACATGGCAGTACGGTTTTACCATTTTTTTTTATATTTCATTCACTGTGAATTTTACTACCACTCTGTTATGTTTTCTTTTTGAATGAGATAAGTGTTACTGCTTAGCATTCAAACTTTATTATGTCGTATATTATTTTATAGGGTGCTTTTTGGAGGGTGACAGCAACTGGTGAAGTGGTGTCAGCCTGTGTTGATGTGAAACAGAGCTCCGTGTCACTCAGGGAGTTTATCAAAAAGACTCAGGGAAAACCTGCAAAACTCGGGGAATTCGAAAGTGTCAACTTGGTAGACACCCTGTTTATTATTGAGTGAAATTGCTGGGGTGCTGGACATTCTTGTGGGGCAGCCAATAACGGTCTCTGAGTATGCTGATTTCACACAAAAAGACCAATCTAACAGAAACTGAAGGTCTGACTATCAGCGAACGAATATAGTAAAACCTAACACGGCATCTTACTAGCATAATGGCAGTGCTTTGGGTTCCATACTTGCTTAATTTGGACAATGAAACTCAAGGTCAGAATTATATTTAGCTAAAATGTGCGGCAAGGCATCCAGCAATAGTGATGGCAAGGTGAATAAGTATAATAAGGACTTTATCTACACTCAGAGAGAACAGAGAACACCAGGAATTCACCCCGCAGGGGGCACCTTGTGTACTCAAGGTGTTTTGGTGAGTAGCGCCACCACGGTCCCGAGCTCCGCAGGGGTGCCTACTGCTGTAGGCACTTGGTGTCTTGCAACACCACGGACCCGAGCACATGTGGGTTGGACCCACCCACGTCCCGGCTGTGCGTGGCTTTGCCGTGTCCGGGGAAAAGGGGAACCTGGTGGCTGAGCCAAAGTTGGGGTTGTTTTGGACCTTTACGGCCCCCCAGCAGCGGCAACACTCCACTTTGGCCCCCGCTTCTCGCAGACGGTACCCCTGGTCTGACCCGCCCGGGGGGAATCAGCCAGTCGCCTTTTCCTCTCTTTCTCTCCACTCTTTCACTTTCCTATCTCCTCTCCTACTCCTGTCCTGTCATCTCCTTCCTTCCTGATTTCTACATTTTTCCTGGCGGCAAGGGTTAACCCTGTGCAAGGATATCTACCTTGGTACCATGTATAGGGTTATAGCGGCAGGGTAACGGTTAGCGTGTACTTTAATGTCACGTTCCCTTGTTGGGCTCGGTGGTGGGCGACCGGCTCTGCCGCCGAATTGATTCCATGCTCATATGGCTTTTTCTATCACCCACCAAAAACCTGATCGGCCTTCGAAAAGGGGCCGCACCGAGGTAACACAATTGAAAGCAGTCTCCCAAAGTGAAACTTTCACAAAATACCTTGTTATCCACTCCGAAGACGAAAATGCACCTCTTGCCAAAAAATCTGTCTTCCTCATTGCAAAGTGCCTTGAAAGCGTTGTCGGCCGGGATTACCAAGCAAAGAAACTAGCCTCTGGTGATCTGCTGGTAGAAGTGCAACGAAAGAACCAAAGTCAGAACCTACTAAAACAGAACACCCTGGCTGAACTCGCAGTAACGGTCACTCCACATCGTAGCCTGAATACAACGCAGGGCGTGATCTCTGAGAGGGAACTGCTTCACGAGACAGATGAGGATTTGCTTGAGGGACTGAGGGACCAGGGCGTCACGGCTGTGCGGCGGATCACCATGCGTCGCGCAGGTGAGGAAATTCGAACTAAGCATGTTGTTCTGACCTTCAACCGTCCAACGCTTCCTGAATCCGTCCATGCTGCCTTCATATCCTGTCCAGTACGCCCTTACATACCTAGTCCTCGAAGGTGTTTCAAGTGCCAGAAGTATGGCCACGGAACTCAGTCTTGTCGTGGCCGACCCACCTGTGCTCACTGCGCACGTGCTGACCACACCAGTGATGAGTGCAAAAAAGAACAAGTGAAATGCCCAAACTGTGGTGAACCACACGCTGCGTACTCGCGTGCATGTCCCGCATTCAAAAAGGAAAAAGAGATAATCCACCTCAAAGTTACCGAAAACCTAACCTTTGCACAAGCACGCCTGAAGCATGCCCTGCTTTCAGGCAGAAGTTACACAGACGCTGCTCGCCGGGGGGTGGAGCGTCGTCTGGTGGATGCGAGCACCCAGTGCAACCTGGTCCCGCCACAGCCCCCCGTTCAGCAGCAGAAAGTTGCTCCCGTGGCTTCTGCTGCTACACCCTCCTCCAGTGCTGTGCCTAAGGCCCCCAGTGCGAGCTCCAGTGCTGCGCCTAAGGCCTCCAGCACGAGCTCTGGTGCTGTGCCTAAGGCCTCAAGCACGAGCTCAGTCCAGATGAGTGATCTGGCTCCATCCCGGGCATCTGCAAAACAGCAGAAGGCTGCTCCTGTGGTCACTGCTGTTGCAGCAATGTCCAGTGCTGTGGCTGCGGCCTCTAGCACAAACAGTGTCTCCACTGACACTTCTCCTTCAGAAACCTTGGATGAGGCCATGGATGCCTCTCCAAGCACACCGGCTTCTGAAACACAACCGGAGCGCCGCAGCTCCGCTGGTCGGGGTAAATCAAACAAACCGAAGTCATCCAAGATCACTACACCAGGACCTAACTCAGCGACCTAGGTAAACTACTGAAAGGGCCCCAAAAACAAAACTCCCTCACTAATGATCCTTTTAATAGAAAAAGAACATCTCATGATCTGTATTTCTCTTCTCTTGGTGTTTATGGCTGCTGAAAGTGTTATCCAGTGGAATTGTAGGGGGCTGTTGAACAACCTTGACGATATATATGATATACTCTCAAATCACAAACCAAACATACTGTGCCTCCAAGAAACACACCTACGCCCATCTCAGACAAACTTTTAACACAATACACTATATTTCGTAAAGACAGACTGAACTACCACCATCCGTCTGGTGGTGTGGCAATAATAGTACAAAAATCTGTTGCCTGTCAACACCTGCAGCTACAAACTTCACTTGAAGCAGTTGCCGTTAGAGCCATAATTTTTGATAGACTAATAACAGTGTGTTCTCTTTACATTCCACCGGACCATCATCTATCCAGCGTCGAATTCGAAAACCTCACCAATGAGCTACCTGAACCCTACTTAATTATTGGGGATTTTAATGCCCACAACCCTCTCTGGGGATCTGCGCGAGCTGATGCGCGAGGGCGGCTAATTGAAAAGTTCATCACATCATCCGGCAGTTGCATCTTTAATAAGAAACATCCAACATACTACAACACGGCCTACAACACATATTCTGCAATAGACCTGGCAATTGGCTCCGCAATTTTACTGCCCACCTGTGAGTGGAAAGTAATTAACAACCCCTTTGGCAGCGACCATTTCCCTGTGAAACTACTAGCTACAAGCAATAACTCCCAAGACACCGATTCGCCTCGAACTTTTAAACAACATGCAGCTGACTGGAAAACATTCAAAGAACTTTCCAGGCTAACCCCTTCACTAATAAGTCATTTAGATGTTGAAGCAGCCAGCTCACTTATTACGGCCCATATTCTTGACTGTGCTCAAAAGAGCATTCCAGAGACCACTCCTAAAACCCTCCCCAGACCTAGACCATGGTGGAATGAGGAGTGCAAGCGTGCACGTTCCGAACAGAATAAAGCATGGGCACTCTTACGCCGCTATCCTACGGCAGACAACCTGCTGAAGTTCAAACGGGCAAAAGCCAAAGGAAAGCGGACACGGCGCTTAGCAAAAAACGAAAGTTGGACAAGGTTTATATCGTCTATAAACTCTTACACAGACTCTCGCAAAGTATGGACTAGGATAAAGAAACTAAAAGGCTACAATACCAACCCTACTCCCCTTGTAAATAGTGTCGGTAACACAATAAAAGACCAAGTAGATGCTCTCAGCAAACATTTTGAAAACGTATTCAGTTCCTCTCATTACACACAAACATTCTTACAGCACAAGAAAGCAGCTGAGCGCCAGCCCCTTTGTGTGAACAAACGCTCAAATGAAGGATACAATGCACCATTTACGATGCCCGAACTAATTACTGCATTGTCCACATGTGGTAAGTCAGCCCCTGGAGCTGACAGAATCAGCTATGAGATGATCAGGCACTTACACATTGACACACTTTACACAATACTCTCTCTCTTTAACAAAATATGGCAGAAAGGCCGCTTTCCAAAAGCATGGAAAGAGGCAATCGTTGTACCTCTTCTAAAAGAGGGGAAAGAACCGTCCTTTGCTGCTAGTTACAGGCCTATTGCCCTGACCAGCTGTTTGTGTAAGCTCCTTGAAAAAATGATAAACCGGCGACTTTTTTACTTTCTGGAGTTTCATGGTGTCCTAGACAAAAATCAGGCAGGGTTTAGGTCTGGGAGATCAACTACAGACAATCTGGTTGCGTTTGAATCGTATGTTAAAGACGCTTTTGTCCATAAACAGCACTGCTTCTCTGTATTCTTTGATATGGAGAAAGCCTACGATAGAACGTGGCGATATGGCATTCTATTGGACTTGCAGTCGTTTGGCCTTAGTGGCAATATACTCAATGTTATTCAAGACTATTTGTCTGATCGCACATTTCGTGTCCGTGTGGGGACTGCCCTGTCTAGAACATTTGTTCAAGAAAATGGCATACCCCAGGGAGGAGTGCTGAGCTGTGCACTGTTCATTGTTAAAATGAGTTCTCTTAAAACTGTGCTGCCTCGGACTGTTTCATACTCTGCCTACGTTGACGATATCCAAGTTAGCTTTAAATCCTGTAATCTGTCGATATGTGAACGTCAAATCCAATTAAGTGTCAACAGGCTGGTTACATGGGCTGAAAGAAATGGTTTTAAGTTTAACGCTGATAAAAGTGCTGTTGTTGTCTTTTCTAGGATACGTGGTGTACAGCCTCTTCCTTGTATCACGTTAGGAGGTCAGCCCATACCAGTGAAAAAGGAACACAGGTTTCTAGGTATTTTGCTCGACCACAAGCTCACATTCATACCACACATTAAATTACTAAAAGTAAAATGCCTGAAAACAATGAACATTTAAAGATACTATCTCATCAGTCCTGGGGTACGGATACAAAATGTCTGCTAGCACTTCTTAATAGTGTCGTTAGGTCAAGAATAGACTACGCCTGCATTGTATACCAGTCTGCAACCAAAACAGCACTCAAAATGTTGGACCCTGTATACAACTTGGGGCTTCGCTTGGCCACAGGGGCATATCGAACAAGTCCTATTCCATCCCTTCATGTCGAATCAAACCAGTGGTCTCTAGGGTACCAGCGCGCCTACGCTGCTCTGATGTATGCCGCAAAGATGACTTCTTTGAAGGAACACCCTCTGAATACCATAATGAAAAATAACACAACTTATCATCTCTTTGTAAACCGACCATCTATAGCTCCACCTTTCCCGCTGGCAGTTTCACACCTCGTCAGCGAGTTCCAAGTTCCTCTCACTGATGTCTACTGTACCTCAGTTTATGATTTGGTCGCTCCGTGGGACACTTTCCCAATTCACTGTGACATGTCCTTTAGAGAAATACATAAGAAAAATGTACCAAACTTTGTCATCACTCAGCATTTTCTGTTCCTCCAAGACAAATACAAGGCAGCTGAATTTTACACAGATGCCTCAAAAACTACCACAGCCGTATCCTGTGCTGCAAATGGCCCCCTACTTAATGTGTCCAAAACGATGAACACGAACACAAGTATATTCACTGCAGAGGCGTACGGTATACTACTGGCTTTAAACCACATTCTTCAAATCAAAATTAAGAACTCAGTTATATACACGGACTCTCTGAGTGTCGTCTCAAATCTTTCATCTCGGAAGGTCAGTAGAAACCCCACTTTTAATTGTGTTTTAAGAGCTCTCTACTCGGCTTATGGCCTGAAACTCGTTGTCACAGTCTGCTGGGTTCCTGGCCACTGCGGCATTGCTGGAAATGAAGCTGCTGACCGTAGTGCTGCAGCTGCCGCCCTTCGAAGCAGCATAGACGTAAACGAGGTCCCATATCAAGATCTGAAACCTTTTGTAAGAAGGAAGCTGCGGGACCACTGGCAGCAGCAATGGGACAGAGAAGTAGAGAATAAACTACATATCGTTAAGCCCAAAATAGAAAAGCCCCCTGCTGAAAAACATGACAGATTTGTAGAGGTAGCATTATGCAGATTAAGAATTGGCCTCACACACATCACACACTCATACCTTTTAACAGACGCAAACAAGCCACAGTGCCATCGATGTGGGGGTCAGCTTTCTGTCCTTCATATACTTATTGAGTGTGACATGTGCATCACTGAAAGGAAACGTCATTTTAATGAAGCTTACACATATAACATCCCCTTGCACCCTTCACTATTTTTATCAGACCATCCAATGTTCCCATACAAAAAAGTTTTTAGTTACCTAGCAGATGTAGACTTTTTAAAATACATATCATATAGACCATAACCTCACCTCTGTTCATTATGTGTTTTAAAACAGTGGTGGAACCTGAGACTTTACACCTTAGGTGCTTACACTCACTGTTTTAATATGACCCTATACACTATTTATCTTAGTATACTCACTATGCTTTAATTATGGCCCTATACACCAACCCCCTGAGTAAACCTTTTTAAACTAGTGCCTCCTTTACAAATCTTTCTAATCTCTTTCATCATTGTCATGGCGCTCTTTGCCTTTGTCGGCGTTGCGCCATTAAACCCAAAATCATCATCATCATCATCAACACCAGGAATTCATTCCAGTACCACTGACCGCAACATAGACTCACCACTTTTGCGGCAAGAGGCTTTAGTTCACCCTGTCTGGCTTGAGACCTTCCCTATATAACAAAAAAGGCCACGGAGTATTTCTTGGTTTTTAATGCAAGTACTCTGTTCTGCAGAAAAGGAGGCATCAAAGTTGGACCGAGACGTCTCACTCTCCAAAAATGAACACTGTCAGTCGACAGACACCAAAAAATCATTCAGCGGTGACTCCACCATCTTTTCCATGGAAACGAAACTAATGACTGCAGAAAGGAGCCAAGACCAATTAGGCTAACAGGTGAGTGCTTATTTCGAACTTAGTGAGAAAAGGAGCGATGCTGCCAGGAATTAAGGTGTGTGAATGAAGTGAAAGCAAACTGGAACGAAAAAAAAAAAAAAAAAACTGGGCCATCTCCTCTAACATGAAACCCTGGGAGAGGCGAAGCATGCAATGTATAAGTCTATTCAAAGATTGTAAGTCTATCTTTTACCACACGGCATGCGCTGATTGGGTGTCGGAGAAGCGGAGCTTGTCGCTTGCGCCCGGCTGGTCTCCCTAGATTCTGCCTAGCCTTCAAAGATAATCTACAAACCTAATCTTTACGAGGAACACATGGTGGGAGGTCCCATTGCTCACAGGCGCCTTATCATCCACAATGCGGTTTCAATGCTGAGCGCCCTGCGCCTTAGGCCTTGGTGCCTTGGTGTTTTTTTTTTGCTCATGGAGATGAAACCATTGAGGGGTAGAGGTATACAGCTTTGCTGTAAGTCTCGTGTCTCTGAAGCACGAAGCGTTCCTTTAGTACTCGTTTTTGCCCATGGAGATGAAACGTTCTAGCAAGAGTCGTTGGAAAACGAGTGTCCCGGCGCGTTCTTTTAGTACCTGTTTTTCTCCACGGAAATGAAACGTTCTAGCATTGGAAAATGAGTGTCCTGGTATTTTCTTTTAGTACACGTTTTTGCCCATGGAAATGAAACATTCTAGTGTGAGGTATTGGAAAACGAGTGTACCGGTGTGTTCTTTTAGCATCCGTTTTTCTCACGCATATGAAATGTTCTAGTGCTAGGCGTTGGAGAATGAGTGTCCCGGTGTTTTAGTCCCGTGAATACGTGCAACGAGAGGAGACGCCGACAGCCCGAGCCCCTAGGGTGCTTCGCCTCTAAAAACACGGTCATGTTATATATTGTTGGGCGAGTTGATTCCTGCTTTGAAAGGAGAGCTCAGTGCAGCGGAAACAAGAATGCTGCCCGAAGCCCATCCCACCTGATTACCATCTTTCCTGCCCTACGCCTTCGTCTCAAAGCGCTATCAAAGTCCACATAGACAACAGATATTCTGATGTAAGCACAGCCCTGGGCCACACTTGGAAAGCCACCTGGGGTAGTGTTAAAAGACACAAAAGCAGAAGCCCAACAGCTACTTCATATTTGGCTGTGCTGAGTGGTTGAAAAGCATGGAGCAGGACACGCAAAGCGTACGGAAGATGAGTGTAAACTATCAACAGGTTTATTCATAAAATACAAGCAGCTATATATGGGTAGTGGAAAGCATTTATAATCGCATGTATGAGTGTATTGTATATAATTGTTGCCCTTTCAACCTTCTCCACTGCGTGTGTGTATGGCTCTTTGTATTTTGTGAATATGGCAGTTCATAGTTTATGCTTGTCTTGTGTACGGCCTCTGCATCCTTTTCCATCCTTTCTACCCACTCAGCGCAGTCAAACATGTATCAGTACCAACTACGACACCTTAGTGTTGGACAACAAGTAGCGCTAATTAAGAATCGCAGTGCTAGCTAAAGAGATCAAGGAGCGCTTGGAAAGTTTACCACTCGGTTGCTGGCACAACTAGTGTGAAAAACTTGATGGCACCCCTGGCACAAGGGCCGAATGGGCGTTGCTGAGCCTTTGGATCCACCTAACCATGTCTCAGAGCTAGGACGTTACGTGCTTCCTAAGCACATAAGACCGTGCATACCTGTCTCTGATATGAAAGTTTTCTAAGCTGAGATGTGCTGCTTCAAATTTTTGGGATCAGTACACTGCAGCAGTGTTCGATTATGTGCCCATTAAAAACGCACAAAAGCAAACATTTTTTTTCTTTTGCTACATGTGAGGCAACATCTTGCTGAGGGCATAGAGACTGCAGGAGGATTGCAGCACTAGAAGAACAAAGACGAAACAAAGAATCAGTCATGGGGCTAGAGTTCACGTCTTGTCCCATATCTGTAGGAGTGTCTTATTGGACGGAACAGTTAGTACGGTTGCCTACCCATCATGGTAATCGCAGTAACTTTTCTTAGATCTGTGTCAGCTCGGTGGCCACTGGTTCATCGTCTGCTGGAACGGCCTTCCAACCACAAGTGATGCACATCCCATCATTCCGAATGTGAGTGGCTTGCACATTTTTTCTTTGGCCGAGGTGCCACTCAAAGCTTCCCACCAGA
This sequence comes from Haemaphysalis longicornis, assembly GCF_048455015.1. NCBI lineage: Eukaryota > Metazoa > Arthropoda > Arachnida > Ixodida > Ixodidae > Haemaphysalis > Haemaphysalis longicornis. Next base: position 117,293,066 of record NW_027526225.1, read on the forward strand.
TAGGAAGAATGCGCATCTGAAACATCTGCAGCCACTCTCGAGGGACATAGGCAACGTTTGCTATTCAGCGTGGGTTGCCACAGCAATTAGGATGTCGTAACATCGGCAATTGCTAGGAGTAATACCACATCTCATGGCTAAGCTTTAGCAAATCCCCAGCAGATGTTTTGGGAAAAAATTGGCAGGTCATTATTTGAAGAAACAGTGCAAAAAAACAGTGCAGCTTTACTAATGTTTCCAAGATATTGTGGCACCGCAGCAATGTGATGGTGCTACTACCTGGTGGTAATGACCAGCTTACACATATCCCCGTGATCGCATAGTGGCTGTGCAATGAGGTCACTTTTCTTCACACCGCTCACTACGTCATAAGCAGTGTGTCGAACCGAAAAAAATACGGGTTCGGTTACGATTTGGGTTCAGGTAAATTTATTTTGTTCTGGTTCAGTTCCGGTTTGACTAATTCTATCCACGAACCGGTTCGCAAACTGGTTCGGAGTGTTGAACCGGTTCGTGAACTGTTTCAGAACTGAATTATTAGCAAGGTGCGAAAAATCAGTTTTGTATACTTTAAATTCATCAAAACTGAAGTATTTTTTTTTCTTCACTCGAACTAGTGGTTTTTTAAAATGAGCTGCAACACTACTGTCAAATTTGAAAATATAGGCCGGGCTTACTGCAACAATCAAGAGCAAATGCTGCCTGCATCCCCATTGCAAAACAATCAACAAAGAAAACTTCCACGTAAAGCGAGCAAACACACGCCCGTGCACACAACATGGCGTTTTATTTGCCTGTGAAGAGCATCTTTACCTGTACAAGAGACTACCAAAGATGCTAGCGGAAATCAGTGAAACCAAACGTAGAGTGCCCAACGCTGGGCACACCTGTCAATTCGAAAGAACACAGTCTAGAATTTCGAATAGACACGTATCTTCGCTTACCTCACCCGCCGCGGTGGCTCAGTGGCTAAGACGTCGTGCTGCTGAGTCGAAAGAAGCAGGTTCGATTCCCGGCCGTGACGGCCGCTTTTCTTCGGCGCGCGCTAAAGATCCCCAGGTGGTCAAAATTAATCCGGAGCCCTCCACTGCGGCGCGCCTTATCGCCTGCGTTGCGCCGGCGCATTAACAAACCTCACAGTCAATCAAGTAATCAAATTGTCACCATTTTGTGACCGTGATGAGCGTGTTCGGAGCATTTTGATTCATTCAAAAGGTAGAAGTGAGCGAGAGATTGCGAAGTTGATGGTGCGTGAAAGAAAGAAGCCCCTAATGACACTTACCACCCGTTATCAATAACAGGATGGTCGAACCGTTTAGTCGAGAACCGGAAACCGTTATTTCTTTTTTCGGTTCAGTTCTGGTTCGGGTTCAGCAGGCTCAAAAAATAATGGTTCGGGTTCGCATACCTGCCAGGTTTCCCGAATTATCCGGGAGACTCCCGAATTTTCATGGTTTTGTACGATTGTACGACCGAAACAAAAATCTCCCGAAAACGCACCCGTATTCGGCTTAATCCTTTTTCCAGTATGGCCACAATGCGCCGGAGGTATACCTGACAATCCAACCCGACACCATTTGGCATCGTTATCAGTGAAGTGCTTAAAAAGCGTAGTCGGCCATGCGCAGACGGTGAACCTGTTCGTCCCATTGTTAGTTTACTGTTTATAGAAACGCAGTGCCGCCGCAACTTTCATTTACGCATGAGCACGGCCGTTCTGAAGGTTTAGCAAGTCTCCAGTGGTGTAGCTTGTTGTTAGTTTAGACGAAACAACAAAAGAGTTCAGTTCCTGCTGTTCTGTATTGCGCTTGCAGTACTATTTCCAGGACTTTCTGAAAAGGGCAGCGTTAGCAATGTCGAACATTTAAGTGGTGTACCTTGTTGGTAGTTTGGGCGAAGAAACAGTTCATTTCCTGCTATCTGGGAAGTACATAAAAAAATGTGTGTAAAGTTACCCATTCTGTTGTTGCTACTATCGCAGTCGTCGTGAGGTGTACTTTGGAAAGCTGTGCCTGTTCCTGCTGAAGGTCGTGGTGTCACATGTCCAAATGCCCACCGATGTCTTGGACTATACTGCTGTCCCGATACCCAGTGCGGCTTGTGTGCACAGGTGAGTCCTACCATTGCTTCGACAACAATCCTGGTGGCTGCCAGAGCGTATACATTGCCCCTCCCTTCATCCGTGCAGCCAACCTTGCCATATCCGAAGCTCAGGCATGACTAGGAATATAAAACTCACCAGTCTCCTTGCTGAGCAGCCAAGCGAATCATAAACTTTGTCCCTCCACTGCAAAGTGCAATATTGACACGGTCGTAGGGAATGAGATGGGCTTTATTAAAGATGGGGCGGCCAGTGCGCAGGGAATCCGCAGGCGGGGAGCGGTGAGCACAGAGCGAGTAGCGCGCAGCACCAACGTCTTCCTCCTCTTTACCACTCGCGGCTGGTCAGTTCGTTTTTCGTCGTCTTCTCTGCAAGTTTCGTTTCTTCCGTTTCCCTCGTTACATTTTCCCCCGGGGCAGACGAAGCTCGCCGAGCGAGTTAAGGGGTGCGAGAGTGACAGCGTTTCAGGCGAGCTACATGCACGACCTGTGTCCTGCTCGAGCGGCGACCATTAGACGTGACTTTGGCGACGACATAGTTGACATCGTTGAAGCGGGAGAGCACCACGAACGGTCCGGAGTAAGTGGAGAGGAATTTTTGGTGCAGTCCTTTCTTGCGCACCGGAGTCCATAACCAAACTTGTTCGCCCGGAGTGAAAGCGATGGGAGGATGTCGGTCATCGTAGCGAGCCTTGGTACGAGCTTGCGAGCTCAGAGTACGAATACGGGAGAGCCGGCGCGCCTCTTCAGCACGGCACAAAGTTTGGGCAAGTGAAAGGTGGTGATGGGGTGAGAAGGGCAAGATACTGTCGAGAAATGTACGTGGAGCACGGACATAGAGTAGGAAAAATGGAGCATAGCCAGTAATTTCGTGTTTGGCGGTATTGTAGGCGTACGTAACGAATGGCAGCACAGTGTCCCAATTCTTCTGGTCGGACGCAACATACATTGATAGCATATTGGTCAGCGTGCGGTTTGTGCGCTCCGTCAGACCATTAGTTTGCGGATGGTATGCGGTGCTATGGCGAGAGACAGAGCCACAAAGTCTCAATAGTTCTTCTAAAACGTCTGCCGTAAACTGTCGCCCGCGGTCACTGATGATAACGCGCGGAGCGCCATGACGAAGGATAACAGAATGCAGAAGGAAGGCTGAGACGTCCTCAGCTGTAGCTGCAACGAGAGAGGCCGTCTCGACGTATCGTGTCAAGTAATCGACGCACACGATAATCCACCGGTGACCTGTCGAAGACTTCGGTAGAGGTCCAAGAAGATCTATTCCGACTTGTTCAAATGGTGACGTAGGTGGAGTCACGGGATGCAGAGGTCCCGGCGAAGGGCTCCCAGGGCGTTTATGACGCTGGCATTGCAGGCAGCCGGCAACGTATTGCTTCGCAAGTCGCCGCATTCCTGGCTAGTAAAAATTCTATTTGAGCCGATGTAGCGTGCGCACAAAGCCAAGGTGACCCGCTGTGGGGTCGTCGTGCGTAGCATGCAAAATGGCGGCGCGAAGGCTAGCTGGAACAACCAAAAGGAAGCGGGCGCCATCCACCGAATAGTTACTCTTGAACAACAAGCCGTCGCGCACGACAAACGGGCACGATGGCTGCGCTCGCTGCGCTGCATCAAACATGGTTTTTAAAGAACTATCCTTCAGTTGTTCTTCCTTCAAGTTGGAGGCGGTGGGAATTGCAGTCGACAGAGATGCCAGACAGTCATCAAAGTGATCGTCGTCACACGGAGGCGCCGGGACAGGAAGGCGTGACAAGCAGTCTGCGTCAGTGTGTCGGCGTCCGCTCTTGTACGACACAGAGAAATCGTACTCTTGTAAGCGCAATGCCCAGCGAGCGAGCCGACCAGATGGGTCCCACAGGCCAACGAGCCATCATAGTGAGTGGTGGTCCGTGATGATGGAGAAGTGACGCCAGAGTCCTTCAATGCTTTACTGGTCACGAAACTTCGGCGCTCGTTTCATATAGGGACCGCGTGCGCCACTACAGGCGCCACCGCCGCACGAAGGTCATCCAGCCGCCGCTTTCGCGGCGTATTGGCCTGCTCTTGGCGTGCAAACGCTCGCTGCTTTTGGTGTCTGCGCGCTGATTAAGTGTGTTTTTTTTTCGTAGTAGTTAGCGATGAATAGTCCAGTCATCACCTGCCTTCAATGGGGTTTTATTTTTCGTAGTAAATTACCGTAGACTTCGGCCGCGAATGGCAACGGCTTCTGCGTGCTCTGGTACAAGCGCTGCGCCGTCGTGTTTTCGGATTTTTAAATCTCTATTTCTTCTTTTCTTAAAACAAAAGTTGTAAATACCACACATACGGTAGCTGCGTAGTCACGGACTGCTGCGGGCCTATCGATAATACAATAAAAAAAACTGAAAGAAACCAAGTATGCGTCGTTCAGACTACGCTTAATGAATCCATTGATTGCTCTCGAATGCACAGAACACTAAAAGAGATAGCCCAATAGTATTGTCGTTTAAATGATTGGTACATACTTGAGAACATCTAAAAACGCTGCAGAAACGCGAAGGATCAAAACACGAAGAGATATATGTTGCACCATGTGTCTTTCCGCTTCCACGCTTTGCAATCTTTGCAAAAACAGGAAGCGAAAAAAGAACAATAAAACTGATTTTATCACACGCAACAAAAATTCATTGTTACGAAGGGAGACAAAAGAGCGTGGTCCAGCGTACAAAAATTTATTTTTTCACGCTGCGATGTGGAGCACACGGAGGAAACAGAATATTGCCACGTAGCCAAGAACGACGCAAAGCTTTTCTGAACGCAGCGAGCTAGCGAGCTCCTGTTCTACAGAAGACTAGAATGAAACACAAACGTCGAAGAAGCAGTCCGCAGTGCGACGTGCACAGATGAACGTCAATAAAGTGAGTTGCGCGGCGTTTGCTATGCATGCATTACTCTCGGAAGGTTATTAATTTCAGATCCGTGGAAATGGGATCGAAAACATTGTCGAAGAAACAAAAAATCAAGTTGGCAACAAGGTGGCACCCTTTTCATATCAAACAATATTGTCCGACGGGACGTAGGACAAAAAGAGCAAACGGGCGCTCCGGTTGAAACGCCAGATAAGAAACCGGAATCGGCCACGCGCGGTTACAAAACAAACAAGACGAACCTTAAGGAATAATTCGCGGAAATATGAAAAGTAAAAGCACAAGGACGTCTCAAAGCTTTTTTAAACGCAAGCCTGAGTGCAAGGTAATACAAGTTTGCAAACAGGTAATGAAGCACCGCTACAACCTGACTGATATGACAAAAATCCGGCTTTAAGTTAGCCTTGTACAATTCTAGGTCCACGATGCTCTCAAAAGGGTACATTGCTTTTTACATTCTCACACACAGTGCATTTCCACGCACTGTCACACACTTATAATCGAAGCTGCAATCTCCCGTTTCTTGCTTTGGAATGGCGCGCCTCCATTTCTCTCGCAGCTCCCTGTCGCTCGGTCAACAGAACAAGGAAACATTTTCTGTGGTATCGTTGTACAAGGAACGACATCCCGGGACGCAACACATGTTAGGCATCGTCGTTGCACTACTTAAGTCGCATCACAAGAGCGCGAGAAGCACGTTACATTTTTTTTCCCGCACAAAACCAACACAACTCGCCGCGGCTCCGCCGTTCGAGCCAGCGCAACGCCGCCTGAGGAGTGACCTCAGTGAGAGGGTGGCGCCACCGCGCGGCGGCCAAACGCAGCATATGAAGCTCTCCCATTGAGTTACGGAGCAGTTTCGTGACCAGTAAAGCATTGAAGGACTCTGGTGACGCCCATACAGGTATGGACGAAACTTTTGAACGGCGAAGATCACAGCGAGACACTCAAGTTCAGTAACGGTGTAGTTACGTTCGGCTTTCGTTAACGTTCGGCTGGCATAAGCGATGACGTGCTGCGCGCCGCTATTGAGCTGGACGAGTACAGCACCAACGCCGACTCCACTGGCGTCGGTGTGAAGTTCGGTAGGAGCAGCTGGGTTGAAGTGGCGAAGAACTGGGCTCGAAGTAAGTAAAAACTTTAGTTGCTGAAAGGCGGCTTCACATTCTGGCGTCTACACAAAAGGGGTGTCCTTCTGTAGCAGGCAATTCAGGGGGTGAGAAAGTTGGGCGAAATCCTTAATAAAACGTCGAAAATAGGAACAAAGGCCCAAAAAACTTCTGAGGTCTTTTAACGAACGTGGTGTGACGAAGCCTCGAACTGCTGAGATCTTTTGCGGGTCGGGCCGAATACCGTCCTTGTCGACGAGAAACCCGAGCACGATTGCTTGACGTTCTGCGAAATGACACTTCTTTGAATTCAAAACCAACCCTGCTTTTTGAATCCTGTCGAGAACAATTCCAAGGCGTTGGTTATGCTCGCTAAACGTCGTGCCATAGATTATGATGTCGTCCAAATAGCACATACATATCTCCCATTTAAGGCCGCGCAAAATGGTGTCCATAAACCTTTCAAACGTCGCAGGCGCATTACAAAGCCCAAAAGGCATGACGTTGAATTCGAATAGGCCGTCTGGTGTCACGAAGGCTGTTTTTTCCTTGTCGGATGGGTGCACCGGAATTTGCCAATATCCTGACCTGAGATCGAGAGAGGAGAAATATGAAGCGGAATGAAGGCAGTCGATAGCGTCATCGATGCGCGGTAGGGGATATACGTCCTTTTTGGTGACAGCATTGAGACGACGATAGTCGACACAAAATCGCCATGAGTTATCTTTTTTCTTGACCAAGATCACGGGTGCGGCCCAAGGGCTTGAGGACTCGCGAATCACCCCTTTGCTTAGCATCTCTTGCGCCTGGTCATTGATTATTTTTCGTTCGGAAGGCGACACTCGATATGGCTTCTGGCGTATAGGGGTCGCATCGCCGGTGTTGATTCGATGCTGTAGCCGGGAGGCAGGAACGGAAAAGGAATGATCGCCCTGGGCAAAGTCGAAAGTCGAGGCATAAGGAGCGAGCGTTTTCAGTAGTTCGCACTGTTCGACGGACGAAAGGGAGTTGTTGATCATGCGCTTAAAGGCGGCGGTATAGTCAGGTTTTTCTGTCGTGGTATGGTCGGGGTTGTGATTCACCGCTTGAATGGCGACGTTGACTTGTTCGTCGAAGCTGGCTATCTTGAATCCACAGGGAAGAACTACTGGCTCACTGGATGCATTTACCGTCCACACATGACTACGTCCGTCTGTGGCCTCGACCAGAGCTCGGGGCACCAAAATATTTTTCTTGACCATGTTGTTCGCATCGCCTTCAATTAAAATAGTGCAGCTTTTCGAACAAAAACGAGCAGAATTCACCGGAATAAACGAAGCTGCCATAGCTGGTAACAGGGTGTCTTCAGCAACTGAAAGCACACCTGCGCTGGTCTCGCCGGGATCGTCAATTGGTGTGGGCAGAATTTCACTCCGGAAAGAAATCTCGCCAGTACCACAGTCGAGCGTAGCTCCGCTGTCGCGTAGGAAATCTATACCCAAAATAACATCATGGGTAGCTTGCGCCAGCACAATAAACTCCGTTCGGAATGCCTCTTCACCAAGCGTAACTGTCGCGGAACAAACGCCGATAGCGCGCAGATGCTCGCCCCTGACACCGCGGAAATGAACATTGCGATCACACGCAAACATAACTTTGTGTCCAAGACGATTCTTGAAAGAAAGACTCATAACCGAAACTGCGGCACCAGTGTCCACTAAAGCTAACGTTTCTACACCATTCACACTAACGATCACTTTGTTTTTTGACATTATCACAGGTGGGGAAATTGGTGAAAGCGACCGTCTCACGACCTCACCCCCGTTGGTCGCAGAAGCTAGTTTCCCAGCGTCGGCGATCCTCGCCTACCCCGCGGCGAGGGTGATCGGGCTTGGTGCGTACGTGGAGGAGAGAAGCTGCGTTCGGACGCGGGCGAGTCATGACGCATGTTGCTTGACTGGCTGGACCGGTAGAAAGTGGAAGTCGGTATAGTCGTGTCGTAAGGCGGGTTGTTGCGCATTGCCGTAGGTGGTCTCGCGAAGTTTCCTTGAGGCTGCCGTAGGCGATAGGGACAAAGTCGGGATATATGACCGGGGAGGTCGCAGTTATAACAAACAGGAGGCGGTCGGGGCGCAACATATCCTTGGTAGGGTCTGCTTTGCGACATGGAATATCCAGAAAGGGCTGCTTTGCGACATGGAGGTGAAAAAAAGCAGAAAAAAATCACGAATTTCTTCATGCGAAAGTAAGAAAAGAAATAAACGAAAACTTTTTTCAGCGCCCAATTTTTCGGTCTGTGTTAACGTTGGTTCATACGAATTTCGGATGATACGAATATTTTTTGCGGTCCCGCGAGATTAGTATCATCGAGATTTTACTGTATCAGCGCGCGGCATTGTGCACGGGCTCGGGCATGTCTCGCTGCGCGTCGATGAATGCGAGCAGAACAATGAATGAATGAAACTTTATTAATGATACGGGGGGCTTGTTACCCTAGTTGGGGAAGAGGGGAAAGGGAGTGGGGTGGCCGTACACTGCTCCCCGAACATGTCGAGCAGTTAACCTTTCTCCATATTAACATTTAAGTGAGTGCAGACCTTAAAGGAGCCATGAAGAGAAAATACAACTTCGTTTACTTTGAAAGAACTAGGATTCAGTATCTCACTCAGCTCCATCACAGCCACAAAAGATGTTTTTTAACGAAAAAAAAGCAAGAAGTATTTAAAAAGTTTCAAATTTTGCGCCACAGTGATGTGTTATGAGCAAGAATGACGTCATACGGGCCAGCAATAAAATATAATTTTCAGTGCGTTAACTGCACGTTAGCATTCAAGTATGCGGTCAAATGGAACTAGAGGCCCCATTACAGACATCCAGTCATGTGTCGTCGCGACAGGTCAGTTAGGCGGCCGCCAATCGCACAAACAAGGTTCCGTGACGTCATAGAAAAGTTGCGGGAAATTGGCTAGGGGGTCGCCACGGCTTCACACGTTTTCTTTAATATCTCCGTTATTTGTTCGAAGATTGCGATGATATTGATATCATTGTTATCGGAACTAAGCAGTCTTTCTAATAAACCCAACTTGTGTTTTGTCTTCATGGCTCCTTTAACCTGTTGAGTGCAGTGGCATTGTGTAATTCCTAATTTTACTTTTTGTGGTTTGTTGTGCAATAAAGTTGCGGTTTTTGTGTCTCTAGATGGTGAAAACTTTAATTTTATAAAAAACAATAAGTATTCGTATTCGAAAAATATTCGAAAAATATTCGATTCGAACTTTGTTTTTATTATTCGAATTCGCTTCGAAATTAAAAAAATGATATTCGCACACCCCTACTTTATACCTGTACCCCCCAACGGTTTCATCTCCGTTGGCAAAAACACCAATGCGCCAAGAATACATTTATGCACTGCATGCTTTGCCCCGCCCCGGGTTTCACGTTAGTGGAGATGGCCCAGGATTTGTTTCTGAATCTCAGCTGGGATGTCTATATGGAGCAGGTTCTTAGCAAACATGTTCATGCCACTGTTGAGAGGTTTTCAGCTGCTTCGTCTAATTGCCTGGAAATACCGAGCACTTGTGTATGCGTTTTCCGCAGCTTTGCTTTCACCTTAGCCATGAGGTGTCCTCAGAAGCTTGAGAAAGTGCCTAGGAAGGGGCACGGACTTTCTGCTCTATTGCAACGGGCAGCTTCTTCCACACGCTGGTCCACCGGTGCAGAGAGAAAACAGCGTTCTTCACAAACTTTGATGCCCAAGACCTACTGGCTTTGCAATCTTTGCCCTGGACAGGTGTATCAGCTTCTGAAGCGAGCGATGCCGGGTCCAAAGGGAAGGCATGATGCGTGACCATGTCACACATCCCTGGCAAGGACCACACCCATATTTCAGTGACGTGCACCCCTAGCTCCACAAAGCATCCCACCTGCGGTTTCTATAACCTTTTGGTAGTGTCTATTATCACAGCAACTGTGAGAAATACCACCAGATATTTCTCATGGCAGTCACCTCTCATTGGCTAAGAATGCTGCCCGGAGATTCTATGGGATAAATATTCCCTAAAAAGTCGTGTTTGCAGCTGCTGTGAGAAATACCACCAGAAATTTCTCACGGCAGTCACCTCTCATTGGCTAAGAATGCTACCCGGAGATTCTATGGGATAAATATTCCCTAAAAAGTCGTGTTTGCAGCTGCCCCTGTAGCGCTGTGGTATAGTACTTTGTTTTGAACGAGAAGGCTCAGGTTCAAGTCCGACATTGCGATTTTTTTTTTTTAGCTTAAGGATTTTTTGGTCATCGTGATTTTGTTAAGGTTTTTTCTGGTTTCTGGTTTCTTACTATATCAAGAGATCGACGCACAGGACTTCTCGAATGGGTTGACTTACGTGTAATATAGGTTGAGTTCTGTGCCGTTGGGTTGGGTTGGAATAGGTTTGTTGCAGTTGGGCTGGATTTGGGTAGGTTATGATGCGTTGGGTTAAGCTACGTTAGGTTCAGTGAGGTTATGCTAGGTTAGGTTACATTGGGACGTAATAACGTAGGTAATATTATTCAGGAAATTTTAGGCCAGCCAGCTTTTATGGGAACTGCTGTGAGAATTTCCTGGAGGTAGTTCTCACGGCTGCCATGAGAAAAGGTGACGAAGCCTAACCGTTTAGCTTGCCATCACAGCTAAAGATTTTGTTTCGATGCAGCCACCATCTCCACACTGCCTGTTCCAAAACATCCGAGAGACAGTCTGCTGGGAAGCAGCTGTTCTTTGGTGTAAAGAACAGCAGCACTGTTGAATGCTGCCGGAAAACACATGACGATTTATGGAACAAAACATTGCTGGCTGTCAAGCCAAGCCAATCAAACAAAGAGCCAAAAAGCAACGCATGAACAATGCTGGCTCTTCCACCAATTATAAACACTCGAGAAAAGCACTGCTGTTTCGAGTGCGTGTTCCTTGATGATTGGAACAGCTGCTCTTCCGTCAATTATCAGCATGGGGTTGTGTGGGTTGGGTAACAACCCAAGCATATAATTAAAAGTCAGAAGGGTTTTGCCATGAACCGAACGCTGCTGAATGAGAGGATTCGAAAATCCTCCTTTACTTTTCCACCTGGAAATGGGGCTTACTTTAGTAACACGAAAAAGCCATCACATATCTGCTCAACTGATTGCACTGTCTATTTCAGGTTTATTTCCATTTCTTGTTTGTTAACCATTTTGTTTTGAGTAAAAATGAATGCAAATTTACATGTGCATACTGAAAGCCAATGCAACCAGGCAACATTGACTGAAAACGAAAACGAAACTAGCAGTTGATTTGGTGGTGTGTTGTCCTCCAAGGCACCTCATCTCACATAGTTGTCATGGGAGAACGGCTTGCGCGTTTCGCGCCTATTTGGACCAAATTGATTCATTAGGTAAGAGCATGTAACTAGTTAACAAGATGGTGCATCATGCTGCTGCAAGGTGTGGCCACCTTTTGGGAGCGGTTTACTAGAATCAGCGCGGAGAGGTAACGTAAACAGCGCAAGAGATTTCGGTATGCCGACGTTTTCTGACAACTAGTCACGAGTTGTCTTTGCTAAGTCCTTATGAGCAGTGTGTTTGTGTGCTAGTACGCTGCGAGTTATTGGAAGTCTTACACCAGTGGTTCTCAGCCATGAGCGCGCTGGGGGACCCTTTCAGGCTTGCGAAAGTGATGGGGGACCCCACAAAGAAATGTATGTTGATCGGTGTCATAATGTCAAACAACTTGCACTTGCAACTTACGTGGCCTACACCATTATTCAATGCCCGCATTTGGTGTCTGAATTTCATGGTGATGCGTGTCATAATGCTAAACAATTTGCTCTTGAATAGTCTTCTCACCCATATGCTGCCTTTTCTGTCTTTTTTTTTTCTCTTTCAGAGCTGGCGTGTTGTGCAAAAAAGCAGATGTTAAAATATATGTGCTAGGGGAGAAATTAAACAAACATGTCATGCGGCGAAGCCCCCTTTTTGCATTGCCAGCAAGTTCTGGCAAAAGGGAGAAAAGAACGGCAGTGGGAAAGTTTTGCAGGAAGTTTTTTTGACCCCTCAAATGCTCTCGCGGACCCCCATTTGAGAACCACTGTCTTACACTGTGTCACGATTCTTTTACAAGTAGCTGATTGCAAACAAAGAAGCCTCGATTAGCATTTTTCAATTGATGCTGTATTGTTCTCAAACAATACCTGAGCCTTGAATTTCATTTTAGTCTTTAAAGTTTGGCGTGTGAACATACGTTCTCCGATGAATTGTTATTGTTGCTTAACTATGTTGTACGTTGAGCTATAACTGTAGAGAAGTTAGAATGACAAAACTGCGATGTTCCGGTTGGGTTTTAAATTTAGTGAATTCCATGGTTGGCCATTTACGGGGACAGGAAAAAAAATCCGATAGCGTAAAGCTCATCGTTTACGTCAGCTCTAAGGCGGTGTCGCTTTGTTGGTGACACGGTAAAGGAGATAGCAGCATGATTTTACAATCGAGAGCAAGCCATAGCAGCTTTTGTTTGATCGAATGACCTCTTTGTTAGACAGTGAGTAGGAGAAAAGCAAGTACAATCCCTACAGTGCTGTGCATTAAGCCTGCGTGCGCATGAGCCTGTTAACCAAAACACTTTTCAACTGCTTGTTTAGACAGGAGTAGCAGTAATCGTCATTTTTGACGCTGTAGCGTCGATCACACTCGGAGAATCCTTCACCTGCGGCAGCTGTGGGTACGGTGCTGAAATGGGATGCAGGCAAAAGGCAAGGCCAACGGACAGAATTCCTGAAAAGGCTTTATTATCCAAATCACCGTAGCGCTGCCACCTTGCGTTTCGTTGACGGGTCCTGTGTTGCTTGAGCAGCTTGAGTCGTTCAACTCCGATGCTGCCAGTGGACGATGTTGGTCAAGGCTAGCTGAGGAGAGACCGGTTGCCCTAGCTCCTGTTCCTCTGGCCATCGCCTCGTTGAGTCCCCGGCAGTGGCTTCCCACGCCTGTTGTTGCCTCTCCGAGTGGCGCCATGTTAATCTCCCCACCGTCCCATTGGACGGCCGGGTTTCCACGTAACCCATGACGTGGCCTGGCTGCTGAGCGAGAGGACAGCGCCCTTACCGGTCCCTCACGAGTTTCCGAGGTTCCCCCTCTCCACAAAACCACGGCTTGAATCGAGATCTACAGAGCATTCACCAGAAAGGTGGCCTCTCCGCAAGATTGAGTTTTGTCAACGCGACTTTTTTTTTTACACACCTTGTGGACGCACACAATACCGGTCAGAACCTAACGTATAACAGCTCCACTGCAAAAGAAAATGTGCTTGTTGTGGCGCTTCCCTGGGCAACCCTCTTCTTTAGGGGAGAAATGTTACAACTCGGAGAACAAGCACTAGCCATGGCCAATACAGACGTCAGAAAAACTCTGTCACTTGCACCGCCCTCATCTTTCCCCTCCCGCACACGCTGTCGAGCCACTTACATCCCCTCAGCTCAAAATCACTGCTGTGGGATCTTTTCCACCGCCACATACCCAACCACCCTGGCGCACCACACTGCATCAATGTATGTGACAGTCACACCAACATCCCCCACACGTATTGGTCCTGTGCTTGAGCAGTTTAGTGAGACGTTTCGAATAGGCTTTGAAGGTGATGATGATGTGGTTTTAAAAACCAGGGTGCATTTTTTTTTTCCAGCGTCGGAACTGAATGGTTTTTCCACAGCGGTCAACCCTGGCTTTGCGATCGAAATCTTTAATCAAACCATTCATTTTAAGTAACCGCTCTTCATCTGCTTTAGACATCCTGCTTAATGTAATAATTAAGGCTAATATTTTTTGGTTGGGGAAGAGCAATCACATCCTCTGTGTGGCATTTGAAATTCACTGGTAAGCGCTGTCACGCATGATACAGTCAATATCAAGAGTCAAATTATAGGAAGGAAATCATTTACCTTCCGTTACACGAACAGCAAAACTCAGATGATAGGGATTTGTCAGCAACAAGTTATCAAGAGGAAAAGAGACAGGGTGCATGGGGAATTAAAAGAATGATCAGCCTTGTCAGGTGGGGCGTGTGTTCTGGCAAAATGACTCGGTCATGTTAGGCCTTGTGCTTGAAATCGCTCTGGCCACTTAATTATTTTTTGTTTTGGAGCCATTACTTGTCTGATCGGGCGAGGGACATTGCCGGAAGCATTTTTCAGAGGTGGTGTTTGCCTCTGGTAAAAGATAAAATAGAGCCTGCACGTAACCAATATCTTCATTATTTTTCCCCTTTTTAAAGCCGAAGTGTTAGCTGTTTCGTTCACTGTGTTATCGGGATTGCCTAAAACTTTTGTGCGTTCCTCTACATACTGACCCTTACTTAAAACTTTTTTCACCTTTGCATCACCTCTCCAACCGAAAACTAGGAAAGGAATGTATCTACAATGCTCCGAAAATTCCAGGGGGTGTTCCGACACTGAAACACCCATTTTCCCACCCATACACATACACGCACATACTTGGCTATGCCGAGCCAAGATGTGGGGGGCATTTTTTTTGGCGACAGGAGAGGCCCTAGTCCTCCCTGACCCCCCCCTCTAAAGCCCCTGGATTTAGTCGCCACCTGCCTTCTTACCTAAAGTTCTCCCCTCCAGCTCTCCCCTGCTTTTCTCTGGGCAGACATGGGTCTCTTCAGTTTCTTTTCTAGCATTACCATGGTGGATTGCTCCCAGAATGTTTTTTGTTCCTCTCTGTGGCAACATTTGAGCACTTTATTATTCTTGCATTGTGTCAATAATGGTGCAGTCATTTTCACCAACCTGTTATAATGTAACCACTGCAGCCATGCCAAGGAAATTCTATAAGCTATGGAACTAGTGCACTGAGCAAAGATTCTGTGTGTGTGGCAACTTTTCTAATGCCCTTTCTTGCATTCATAAGCTTCTTATTGATTTCATTTGAAAACCAAAAAGTGTACGCACACTGTGACATGCTCTTTGAAGTGTTTCCTTTTTTTTTTTTTTTTCCCTAGGAGTTCTTTGCTCAGCTAATGCTGAAGCTGGACATAAAGGACTGGATCACTCAAGGCTCTGTTGACTGAACTAATTTTTGCGCTGTTTCTCACCTGTGACAAAACTGCTGATTTGTTGCAGCCATCAGCATAAGTGCAGCTATCCACCCACCCATTCACCAACAATTTAAAAAAAAGAACTAATTTTTTTTATTGAAATTTCATCCTCAGAGTACTATACATCTTTGCCGTTTCTGACCGTTGCAATGCCATCGATTGTTGTTTTGCACAGCAGATTGATGTGTATGTGGTTTATTAAATCAAGATTTTGCTTAGAAAATCCTGTTGCTTATGATTTTGTAGTTTTATTCCTGTGGCTGAAAGATAAAAGACAGCCATGTGGCTTCACTGATTCCATCACAACGAATGGCATACATTTGGCGTAGGCATGTAAAGAGGACCAACCACATTTTGAGTAACGAGCTCTGTAAAGAGCTCGTTTTGTAACGAGCTGTAACGAGCTGTTCTGTAACGAGCGCATTTTGTAAAGAGCTCTGTTGATACGGCAGAAACATTCAGCCTATACGTTTGTGACCATGTGACGATGCAGAGTTTCACTATGCTTAAAAAATTTTTACAGTATTTAAAACGTGTTACAAGCTTCACTTGCAAGATTATACATTAAGGGTTGTTAAACTTGAGGGTACTACTGGTTTTTCTGTGATTACTCTATCACGTGTGGTGATACATGAACTTAATAACTCCAGGTAGTATGTTCTGGAGCTGCGCTAAAATTTGTGCTGTGGACCTTTCTTAGGCAGGCACCTGGACAGGCTTCAGTGAAGACATCACTTTGGAGTGCGTGTTGCTGATCATGGGCTGCTGGAAAAATTGTCCTCATCACTGACCTCAACATGTCTCTCAAGTGACACGTCTGAAGAACCACACTGTGTGGGAAAACTGCTTTGGATGATGGCTGCCGGGTGAATATTTCCGCGCATTCTAATGCACTAGGAAGGACTTCAGTGTACTTAATTAACGTGGGAAACTTGGCGTGTTGGTATGTAATCTAGGTAAAACAGCGCAAAAAAAAAAGCCAGAGGGAGATACATGACAAAGACTGCACTGATTCCGCGCACTCCTTGTCGTGTGTCTCCCTCTGGCTTTGTCTTTCTTTTGCGCTGTTTTACCTAGATTCAGTATACAGTAAAAGCTCGTTAATTCGAACTCGGTTAATTCGAATGGGGGAAAACTCCCGATAATTCGAATGTGTCGGTATCCAGAATGGTTAATTGGAACTGGGATCCTGTGGCTTCCATCGCTCCTCGCAGAAAAAATCGGCCTAGAGGAGTACAATGCGTTGCAAATACAAACCAAACCAAATTTACTAGAGATGCGAAGCAATAAAACAAAAACTGTAGCGTAGCGCGTGCGCTACACTGCAGCGACAGCATTTTTTGCTTCCGCAGCGGACTGAGAAAATAATTTCATTTGCTGTTCGCGCTCCATGAACATCATTTACGAAATCATCTGCCACAAACGTGTAGTAGTGCCTTATTCGCGATACGGAGTCCAGAGGTGGCTGCTTTGTGTTCTGTCCGCACAGTGGGGCGCGCCATCTATTCATTCTAGTGCCCTCCCGCTAATTCGAACTCCGCTTAATTTGAACAATTTTATGGTCCCCTTCGAGTTCGAATCAACGAGCTTTTACTATGCTGCTATACAGGTAAAAAGAATGTGTTTGATTTTAAATATTTTGCAGAAACACTGAACAGCATTCAGCCTTCTGCCATCTTGCTGCTGCTGTTACGTACCCCGAACAAAATAAAAACATCATGAGCCGTTCCGCTCTGTGAAGCTGGATGACCAGTGAAGCTTTTAAGCATAGAACATAAAGGTGACTCAAAATTTGCTCGAGAGGTGTGAGAAGACTTTATTTCTCCTGAGCATTGATGGCAGCCATCCCTAAGAAAGACACATACATACATTCACACTCTTTTATTTTTGCACTAATGAGCTTGCAAATGGTGCCTATTGATAACTAATCTACTCGAAATGCATGTCCATGTGATAAGACATGGTATAAGCTTGACCTACAAATTGTGTTTTTAACGGCATGCGACTGGGGTGGTGACCACATGCTAATAGTACACACACTGGATGTTCATTTTCCAATGCCTTGTGCCATAGAATGCCTCACGCTTCATAGACACCTGGAGCATCAAGAGTTCTCATTTGCGGACATGAAAAATGACCCTATCCAAATAAGCTTTGCTTTAAAAACGCGACATCTTTGTGGAAAACAAACTCAGTTGAAATCGAGATTGTGGTTGTTTTCTGCACAAAAGCTGCACACCTGTAATGGGGGGGGGGCGTGCCATAGCGAAGGGCACAGAATTTTCACCTACCTTGTTTGATGTCATCCTTATGTTTTACGAGTTCAGTTTATGTGAGGTCACATCCTCTGCTCGCAGTTTGTGGCACAAAGTTGTTCGTACAGGCCCTTGAAAACCTCGAAAGCCCTTGAAATTGAAAATTGAGTTTTCAAGGGCCTTGAAAGCCTGGAATGTTATCTTTTTCCTTGAAAACCCGTGATTTCTTTGGGAAACAAAGAGGAGACCCGATTACATGACCAGGTTTTCGTGGCTTATATCCATGTGGCCCCACACTCTCCCCACCCCAAACATGCTTTTTACAATTTAAAGCCAGCTCGAAGTACAGTAGTGCTGCTTTATACAAGTTTTACAGTTTAAAGTGAGCTTGGAAGCACAGGCATGCTGCTTTATACTGTCACGAAGCCAAGGACGACGCAGTTGTTTTGGAAAAGAAACAAGTTTATTGGAGCAAACTTGTGCGCCCCTAACAACTCGAAAGAATACAGAGGCGGCGAAGCAGCGGTCAACAAAGTGATGTGCGTCGGCAAGAGTCGCAGAATCGAATACCCCGGCGTCTGCTCTGCAGGCTTTTTATCTTTCGGCGCGCGTGGTTCTCGAACCGTCGATTCGCATCGAGAACATTGTAGATGGAAGAAGATTATTCTGGGCTGTTCACGTTAGATCGGAATGCTCTCCCTATCAGAGCAGATAACACATGTGGCACAGAAAGAATGGAACGCGCGCTTTCCTTGCCGCAGAGATAACACAGACCAGCGCAGCCGGGTGGTGAAAGCAAAACACAAATAAACAAACCCAGTGCATGGTTCGTGGCAATACAATGGATCGTACTGAACAAAATCCCTGCATTGGATGAGGCAGAAACTGGCATAGGTGCCCTTCCAGTTTTCTGTACTGCTTTCTGCATTGCCTCACCCTGTTACTCATTTTACACATCTTCCCATTGCTGTGCCCCACCCTAGCTAGGCCCCACTATGTTTCGAAAATGAATGGTGCTGACACTCCAGGGTGAAATAAAAATTAGCACAGATAAGCAAAACTCTGAATGTGAGAACACAGTGCATCTAGCTCCTAGGCTTTACTGAAATATTTTATTTTTACGGGTGTGATGGGGGGAAGAGCCAGTAGAGTTGTCAATACCCCCCCCCTTCCCCTAATGAACACAGAAATTTGAAGGATGAGAATGTTAGGGGGTATTACATTATGTTCCTCGCTATTTGAGACTGTGTATTAAGAGCATTTGCAGAGCTCAAAAAGTTCAAGATGACGTGGCTTTTAAATGCGAATGCATTTCTTAGTCGGGGGCTGTCGTGCTCCGTTGGCCGGCGTGCACCCACAGGTGTTATCTCTCCGTACTCCTCCTCGCCCCTAGCAACAGCTGTGGTGCGCCTAGCAACCGGAGCAGGTGGTAGCTCGGGCGAGGGGAGCAGCGGAGGGCAAGGGGAGAGGAGGAGCGCACGCGGGCGTGTGAGGGCGCTCGCATCGCGGAGCTCGGGCGGAGTAGCGGAGAGTGAGTGGAGAGGAGGAGCGCGCTCGGGTGTGTGAGGGCGCTCGCATCGCGGAGCTCGGCAGAGAGAGAGCTCGCGCGGGGGCGGGCGTGTTGTGCTGATGAATGAATAAATGGTTACGTTCACACTCTCGTCTCTCTTCATTAATTACGCCATTAATAATAATTACTCGCAGCGCACTCATCGGTGCACCCAATGCATTCGCATTTCCGCACGATCCCCTTCGGGGAGGTGGGGGGAGTTTTTTTTAAAGCTCCCTCAGTATTACTGTGGGAGGGGGTAAACTTGTCCACTATCAAAGAGTGGAGCTGTTCCAAAGAGATATTTGTTGAAATAAGTTTTTTGAGATGTAGAGGTACAAACGTTTAGCATGTGAAAACAATAGTGAAACGTTAGGACACACGCTCCCCTGCACCCTTGAAAATGCTTTGGCAGGGCCTTGAAAGTCCTTGAATACCCTTGGATTCTTGTCTCTGAATCCTGCAGAGATCCTGGTGGCACGCTATAGGGAGCGTGTGACACCTAAATAGGGCGCGTTGCTCTTCCGTTGCAGCGCCACCATCGGGCGTGCCAGCGTTCCATGGTGGGATGTTTGTGCCATAGCCGCGTACTAAGCAGGTGTTTGTGAAAATGAACAATGTAATCCAGCTAGCTGAATTACGCCGTATTAACAGCTCTGTATTTTTTATTGGCTCGAATGAGGAAAAGGACATGAAATCATTCAAGAGCAAGCACATTTTCAGCGCGTCTGGGTAATATGGCGCTGAACAGAACTGCACTGTCAAAGGTCGCTGTACCCATCAAGCGAGCGTAAACCCCGTAAACATAGAGTCTTTTGCTGTTGCAATTGAGACTTTTAGACACTTTTAAATAAACTTTAGAGCTGTCCGCATGTAAATGGTAATGCAGCTGCTTCAAGCAAGCCTGTCTGACATAAAAAACGGGGCGAAAAAGAAGCATTAATGCACGTTGGTTCATTGTGGGGCCCCCTGCACTTACGAGCCAATACATGTTCACCTCAGATAAAAAGGGATGTGCTTGTGGTTTGAGGAAATTGTCGCAACAAATTGACCATTTGATATCAGTGAGATTCTCGGCTAGAAGGGTGTTTACTACGTGCGGAAGTAACCTCGACAGACGTGGCTGCTGTATTTATTGTTCATGCTGCATCTGCTGCGAGCACTTTGCACTAAAAATGAGATCAACTTTACCACCATTCCTGCATTTTTTCAGCTGTGTGCACAAAAGCTGTGCTTGCAGTTCTGCCTACCGCGTTGACCTTGCGTAAAACAAAATTCGATAAATAGTCACCAGGGCAAGTGACAACGGCTGTGATCGAACACTATTGACCTCTTTTACATCAATCACTTTCAGCAGTGAGCTCGTTGAACTGAACTATCAATATTGCTGATCAACAAATAATTCTCATCGTAATATGATTTCGGTTGCCGCAGCGAGTGAAGAAAAAACGCCACAGATCCAAGAATCTGGGTAAAACAGCGCTAAAAAGACACAGAGAGAGACACACGACAAGGACTGCGCTGACATGTGTCTCTCTGTCCTTGTCTTTTTTGCGCTTTTTTGCCTAGATTATGTGCCAACACGCCCGGTTTTTCATGTTAATCAGATACAAAAACCTCCGCGCTGCTAATCCAGTGCAGTTGTATTAGAGCAAAAAAAAAAGTAGAAGAAAAGAAAGCAGGCGAGGTAGCAGATTGCAATACTCAACAAAATTTGCACTAATCATTTGTATAGGTGTTGATCATAAAACTGTTAGGTGTGAGAAGTGATGGGTAAACAAAAAAATTACGCCCACCTCCCCTCGCGGGAACCCTGGTGTGATGCGACGCTGAGGGGGGTTCAAGCGCAAGCAGAGAGCAACCATCGACCGAAAGGCCGCCGGAGAGCGGCACACCGGTTATATGCGCAGCGCGCCCGAAGGAGAAAAGACCGCGGAGAGAGAGAGTACTGCTCATGCGCAGCACCGCGCGCAGTGCCGCCCACCGGCGGAGTGAGAGCGCGCTGGGCCGCACACCCGCAGATTTGAGAGAGTGTGTTCGCTCTCACCTAGGCACGTGCCAGCGCCAGTGCGTCTGCCGCGGCTATGACGCAACACAATCCACTTTAATCCAATCCAAGCCAAGCCAATCCAATCCAATGCCCCTCGCGAGAGAGTGTTCGCTATCGGAGAGGAGAGGGGGAGAGGGGAAAGGCTGCGGACAGCAACGGACACACGCAGGAAGGACGGACAACAACGGACGCACGCAGGAAGGACCGGGCCGCCGACAAGAGATGCTCTGAGCGTCGCATCTAAAAGTATCCCCACAGTGCACGAGGAAAGAAGGCGATATTAATGTTCATGGTCAACAAAATGCTGTCTCATCTGCCCTGTTTCGAGACACACATTTCAAGACACAAAAAAGGATTACCTGATAAGTAGGAAATGCAGGAAACATGCTGGCGGTTTATAACCAGATCCCCTGTATTCAGCTACCCCACGTGTTTTGCGTTAGGATGGTTGTAAGCGCAGATGACAGAAATCTCAGATCCGTCAGTTGTCTACCACAAACGGGATGTGCACTGCGTATTCTTATCCTCTTTACCGGCTACCATTTGGTTCCATTGGCCCCATGTTCAAAAAAGAACAATTTACACTAATCTTCCGCGCACGGACACACATACAACAAAATGTAAACAAGAACTTCCTTCATGTGACGCACACTGCATATCCCTCGTGTTTGTGTTCATGAAGGGATGAACATTCTTAAAATCTAAACAGCTTTGTTTCTGAAGGAGAATTAGAGGAAGTGTTTGCACAGTTCACAACATAAAAATTGTTGTGCAAGCCACGAAGTCACCATTACAGCATAACTACACCAGCATTGTCTGCTTGGCTGCCGACTGCATACCTAGTTCGGGAAGCACCCAACAGACGGCACAGCAGTCTTGTTGCACGGTCCCTGTAGACTTTCAAGCGTGTTCTTACTCTTACTCTGTTCCCATAAGAGTGTGAGCTTGTCACCGCCGCTGTCACAGCGTCATCAAAGGTGGTGGTGGAACGGAAACTTCACCTTGAGTGCACTTTTCCCATGACAAAAGTGGTCATAAGTTGTGTGAGGAAACTCGGGACATTGACTGGGGTATTCTTATCTCGAATGTGATTGGACGCGATTTGCAAATTGCTCCAGCGTTCGTTAGGGGCTTTTGTAAGTTCAAAATTCCTTCTATTCTAATAGTGTCACAATGCTTTGACAGCTTGTGGAACTACTGTTGTGGGGACTGTCTCAAGCCCTTGTGCCTTCTGAGCCTGGTTTGTGAGGGCACCCATTGTAGTCACTGGAGGTAGCCTTTCCCCATGCCACGATGACAGACAGATAACCGAATTGAGCTTGCACACGGCTTAGCGAGCAAGTGGAAAGTCCCGTCTCCACCGTTAGCTATAATTGTGCAGTGCTGTGGCTTATTACCTACACCTCGCCGGCAACAAAGCCATACTTTGTTACCAAAGCATTGAAGTCCGTCTACTGTGCATGGGTCTTTGAACACCACTATTTGGTGAGCACAGCTTGTTTGTTTTGGCTCCAGTGTAGCTAGTTGGGGTTTTCTTTCTGAGGTACCGTAACTAGCCCACACTGGGCATGCTTCTAACCTGAAGGATCCTCTTTCATATGTGAAGGGTTCACGAGCCTGATTTCGCCTGACGAAGCGACACCAACACACGAGGAACATAAATCACCAGTTTGTTCTGGGACAACAAAGAACAACGTGCGGATATAACACCTTGAAACACATAATGGTGATGGGAGCAACGTGACGCTGAATAGGTAATACAGCACTTCCCTCGACACTCGCGACGAAGTCCAAGTTGCTGCCCCCAGCTGCACTGTGTGTGCCCACCACGAGTGCTGGTTGGTCCGAGCTGGCCAAGGGTCGTTCACGGTTGGGGTTGTCTGCCCCTTGCTGCCCCCATCCTGACCATCAGCTGCTGCCTTGCTGTTCCGCACAGTTAACTGATCCCCGCTCCATTCGTGAGAGCCGCTTTTATGCCAGTCTTGATGCAGTGGAACCTCGTTATAACGAAGTGGTATTGGGGCAGTAACTTATTTCGTTATATTCGATATTCGTTGTAAAAGTAGAGTTAAAAATTGGCTCAGATCAATCGGCAATCTGGCTCACGTAAGAATCCTTGATACAAAAATGCATTATGTATTCCACGTTTCGGACCTACTATAAACAAGGTAACGCTTACCTTTCTCCTTGCAGCATTTCAAGCTTAAGGGGGGACACTCCTCTTAAAACTATTTCTTTCAATTTTTAAGTAAACTCTGTGAAACTTGTCAGCCTTGTTGCTTTCCCCCCCACTGATTTCAAATATGGTATTATTTTTTTAGTTGGGCAATGAGGTCCCGAGATAATTAGAGGTAATTAACCATTTCTGGAGGAACAATAGACAAAGCAGTGTTGGTCATAAAACTGTAATCTTTCCATTTTCCAACACTATGAGCCCTGGTGAGTGCAATAAGACAATCAGTTTTTTTATGCATCGCTTGGAACTAATTTTACAGCTCACTGAACTTCAGTGTTTGAAGTTGGCACTCAAAATAGCTCCTTGCCAGTGTTGCCACCAAGGTTTAATAAGCTGTAAAATTAGTTCCAAGCGAAGCATAAAAAAACTGATTATCTTATTGCACTCAATGGGTTCATAGTGTTGGAGAATGTAAAGATTACAGTTTTATGACCAACACTGCTTTGTCTATTGTTCCTCCAAAAATGGCTAAGTACCTCAGGACCTAATTGACCAACTAAAAAAATAATGCCACATTTGAAATCAGTGGGGGAAAAGAAGCAAGACTGACAAGTTTCACAGAGTTTACTTAAAAATTGAAAAAGTTTTTTTAAGAGCAGTGTCCCCCCTTAATGAACCAGAACATGAAACGGGAAATTACAACAGAACAAAGTTCATTTGACAAAACAGGCCTGCGTCATTATTTTTTCGAGGAAGAATGTGATCCTTGCCTGGTGGCTATTCACAGCACTGAGCAGGATGAAGTTTTCCACAGTGTCCACGAACAAAGGGGCCTTTTCTGCTTCTGCAGTTTTGGACGCTGGAGGTTTTTCGAAGTAGCTTCTCAGCCTGCAGAAAGTTCTTTGTTATATCCGATATTGCGCTCGCCTTTCATGGTTTCAGTCTCTTTATAAAAGAAAAAGTGTCATTGAAATGGAGCGTGACCAATTAAACATTGTATTTAGTATTAAACATTGTATTTAGTTTGCTATAGCCGATGATTTGCTATATCAGTGGTCCTTATAACGAGGTTCAACTGTAGTTAATTGTGCGCGTGTTCCAGGTTCGGTGCACACTACGCACGTGTTCACTGCGCACTCATTGTTCACTACAGGTGACATGGCAAGTAGGGGGCTGACATTTTTATCTATGTTCCTTCTGCACTCGCTGCGAATGATCCCCACGTGCGGGGCACACAATAAGTAGGAGCTGCGTCTTTACGAAGCGCGCTGCTGGAAAGAGGCTTGTAATAAAGAAAATTTCAAAATAAGCACGTGTTAAGCTTATTGCTGAAAGGGGTTTCTAATAGTAAAGATTTCGAAATAAAATTGGGTGTGAGAATTGTGTACTTTCTTTTGTTTAGGTAATGCTTTCCGCATGAAAGTGACTTGTATGCATAGTTTTACTCTTTATGTTGAAAGTCGACCAGGTGGTTTGCAGCATTGGTATGGATACTGATCATACCTTTTCAATCTGATTAGCATGCGCTGTCAGCCCAGAATGCAATAGGTAAAATGTATGTGGATTAACAACGTTATTGCAACGTTCATGAAGTGTGTGCAAATTAATTGCATGTTTATGGACTTAAACACTAGTTGAAGCCAGCATGTTGTGGGGTTTTATGCATAGTTTTGATCATTAGATCTTATGAATCAAGCCTAACTATATGTCCATCTGATCACATTTGTGTTCAAATGTTGCCGTTTCAGTTTTTGTGTCTTGTTTATTATGACTGCATTCCATTTGGAACTGTTGGAATGCTTAATTGGCCATTCTTATTCCGTTGCCATGGGAGTACAGAATTGAAAGCTTGTCTATCGATTGCTTTTCCCATCATCCTAACTCTTTGTAATCTCTCAAGGGTTAAGGCTATGAACGATATAAGTTTTTACCTGTTGATGTCCTGTATCAAGTGATATAAGATCATTGAAACTAATCTATTATGGCACTGGTTGGCTAGTTATAATGAATCATGTTTTTATGAAATAAAACTAAGAAGCTTTTTGGCACCGAAATTGCAATGCTTGAACTTCAGTGAACTGCACATCACTTCATTAGAATTCAAAGCTGTTCACTGCATCGTCCCTCAACAAGTGCTAGCATTTTCTTTGTGGAAATGGCCTCCACAATAGCACCTTTAGGTGCAATACTCCATGTGGTTACCCTTTGCTTATGTTGTATGACCTGTAGCAATGCCAAAATAAAGAAATGATGGCAGTGGTTAAGACCTTTTTTTTTTTTGCAAGCTCCAGCTCCAGATGTTTCTAACAAGCATAGCCTAAACAATATTGACATGACCACAGTGAAATGCGTGCACAAGCTCTGTCTCTCTCTGTCCTTTTTATTTTGTTTTGTTTCTTTCGTTGCATATTTAATTTTTGGGTCCTGCACAAAATAAACTTTTAAATAATGCTACAAAAAGAAGAGGCTTCATTAGTACTGGATGTTTGGCAGGGCTGAGGGAGGCCCTTTGTTTATGTCACTCTTCCTCTTCTTCTTCTTTTTTTTTTCAGTGTTACAACTGGATGACAATTGTGTAACCTACCTGGAACTTTTTCTTTTTTGCTTTTCTGCTGTAGTGTAATTATTTTAATTCAATTTCTTTTCCTTGTTTTGCGTGTTTATTTATTTTTTATTCAACAATGCACTGACCATGGGTACATGCCTCTCCTGACATAATACCTCCAGGCCTGTAAGGATGAACTAAAGTGGATAAGAGCTAGAAGAACTAACGAGGCTTTGTTCTTTCAGTCCAAACAAAAAGTGTTTTTCAACCTTTGTGTTCTTTTGACTTACACTTACTACAAATGCTTTAGGTGAATGTGGTTTCATGGAGGTTAAGATCAACTGGTATTATTCAGCACGTGTTTTCAGAAGCAAACTGGACAATTGTTGGCAACATAGACATCTCCAAAGTCCCTTCCTTTTCAAGTTTCTGCAGGTTCGGAGGCTCTGGAACTGGTTCTCTGGACCTCGATACCCACTACCACGAATAACGTTATTTAGTCTTCATGTTTGACGCTGGTAATTGTAGCACTGGAGTGGCTGCCCGCTGATTTTGTACGTTGAATAAATGAATTGACAGGATGAAAAATTTATGGAGACACCTAAGTACTCCTCATGATGTGGTGGTTAAGAAAGCATTAGGGCCCAATTGTCAACTGTGTCCTCTGAAGCTTGACTTTATTCATGAAAAAATAACTGTCCTGGTAGACAGAAGGAACCGCTCAGATCCTGTTGTTTTTGGCATCAAGAAAAAACCTTGATTTTGAGTGCAGTTTATCGTGCACTTGATTCGTCACCTGATTTCTTTCGGCCCCTGCATGAACATGTGCAGGCATGATAAGGCAATACCAACAGGTGATCTTAACTCACCAGGTATAGATTGGAGCTCTCTCTTTGCAAACACGAAAAACTATGAGCATGCCTTGTACATATTTGATGTTATGATAAGCCAAAATATGCATGAATTGTTACCAAATTAACACGCATGCAAGGCGAAAGTTCCTCCATGCTTGACCTTGCTTTTATAATGCGATCAATTGAACTTTTTTTTTTGTATCTATCGATTCTTGCCTTTCGTATCACAACATGGGTTATTTTTCTTGTCCCGTGCAGGCTGTCTGCACTATGCACCAAGCTAAATCAACTACTGCGAAAGATTTTTTGCATGCTAGAGATGAGAGTGTTCTAAATCACCTTGATCTTTCCCTCAGCAGTTTTCAGGGCACTGACCCGGAAGTTGTGTGGAGCAAATTTAAAGAAATATGCCTATGTTGCCTAGATAATTTCGTACCTAGCAAATTTAAAAAAACGTGTAAATCGAATCATTGCAACATGTGAAATGACTTGCTCATGAAAAGAAAACTAAAGCGGCTTAAACACAAGGGTGCTTCACGCAATGTTATTTGCTCTGTCCAGGCTACACTGAATGGGGCTGTGACGATTGCTAAATGTAGATACTTTCAGCATATTCAGCCCAACTTCATTACATCTTCCGCACAAAAATTTTTGAACTTTTTGAGCAAAAAGGCCAATGGTGTTTAGCA
This sequence comes from Haemaphysalis longicornis, assembly GCF_048455015.1. Taxonomy (NCBI): domain Eukaryota; kingdom Metazoa; phylum Arthropoda; class Arachnida; order Ixodida; family Ixodidae; genus Haemaphysalis; species Haemaphysalis longicornis. The sequence continues at coordinate 117,320,372 of NW_027526225.1, forward strand.
AATAACATACGAAGGAGTAACTAAAGTCGACAAGAAAAGGATTGCCAATCATTTTGATACGTACTTCCGTAACATTTTTTCCACTTCTAATGGGCCAGTACACCAAGTTCGTCAAAGTAATGACAACGTTCCAGATATTGTATCCTTACCCGGTGTTGTATCATTGCTTTTGAATTTGAAAACGAAAAGCTCGACCAGCCGTTATCAAATTTCTAACACTTCTTTGCGACAGTATGTCGACATGTTATCAGAATTTCTTGGAGTCATTTTCTGCGCTTGTCTGCTCTTGCCACTTGCCTCATGATTAGAAAGTGGGACAAATAGCTCCACTGCACAAAAAGGGTGACAAAGATTTGGTTCCCAACTATCATCCAATTTTTATTACGACTTCCTCTTGCAAATTACTTGAACACGTTATAGTTAAATTTATTATAGCGTTCCTTAACGAAAATTCGTACTTCCAGATGTTCAGCATGGTTTCACAAAAGGTTTTCCGCAGAAACACAATTACCCTCTGTTGGCCACAGTTTCGCACAAATTCTAGATAGGGCAGGTCAAGTTTATGTCATCTTTTTGAATTTCACAAAAGCATTTGATCTTGTTCCTTATGATAAGCTTATTCAAAAACTGTAAACAATTGACATTCCTGAATTTATAATTTCCTGGATTTCAGCATACTTGTTCAACTGTGTTCAGTTTGTAAGCATTGACAGAAATTATCCTGATCCACTTCCTGTAATCTCTGGGGTTCCCCAAGGGTGTGTTCTTGGGCCCTTATTATTTTTAATTTGTATTAATGATATTGTCGGTAACGTTTCCGCACCGGTTCAGATCAGACTGTTTGCTGATGATTGTGTGTTGTTTAATGAAATTACTTCCCATGATGACCAAGTCTTGATAAACACTAACCTCCATAACACCTTTGCATGGCGTGAACAATGAAGCACGAAGTTAAATAGGGACAAAACCATCTACATACAAATGAACAACAAAAAATCTGCTTGGAGGGGCTTTAATATCAGTCTGGTACTCAGACACTAGCTGAAGTTGTTGAGTACAAGTACAATGCTGTCATTTTAACCAGCAACCTAAGTGGGAATAAGCATAATTTTAATGTTTGCACGTCATCCTTTTCTAAACTTGGCTTTTTAAGACACAAACTGAAGCACGCTCCTGCTACTATTAAAAAACTAGCTTATATGACTGGTATATGACCCATTATAAAATATGCATCAACAGTGTGGGATCCATACACTAAAAAAAAATATCAAGGCACTTCAAATGATCCATCACAAAGCAGTTCGTTTTATTTATTCCAAGTATCGAATATCTGAAGATCTGATTCCCCTACTAACCTTATGAAAGCGCACAGTATTCCTACATTTGAAAAACATCGCAAAATTCACAGGCTCAAATTTCTTTTCCTTTCGAATTACAACCAGCTGTCAATAAACCATGATCTGTATCTAAAACCACTTGCGACACGACAAACACAACATAGGCAGACTCATTCAATAGCACCGTATTTCACCAGAACTAGGTAACATTTTCAATTGCTCATATTTTCTTGAACAATAAATGACTGGAACTGCCTACCTCACTCGTTAAGTGGCACGCTAGAATCACTTGATTGTATGTAACCGTGACCAATGTCTTGCACTTATGTATTTTTTTATGTATTGTTCTTGCTAATGTATTGTGTGTAGCGCTAAATTTATGCCCCTCCTGCTGGGGCCCTGATGGGCCTGCAGTATCCTGTAAATAAATAAATAAATGAAAAAAAATTTTCTTTTCATTTCGAGACCTTTCCTTCTTTTGGTTACTATAACCCGACACATACCTGAGTTCTCATCCCCAAGCAAAGAGGACTTTGCTACTTGATTTCTACTTCTCGAATTGGCATGCTCACATTACATTAGTAGACCTTAACACATGTCCCTAACACTTTTTTTTTTAAGTTGAATCCCACAACGCATTCACGAGAGGCACCTTTATCCTTTATTCCTTAGCGTCTTTTCCTTCTCTCTATTACTGGGACTCGGGACATACCTGTGTGGCCATTTTGTGGATTTTTGCCTTGTTGCATTAAAGGAGCCATGAAGAGAAAATACAACTTTGTTTAATTTGGAAGAACTACAATTTAGTATCTCACTCAGCTCCATTAGAGCCACAAAAAAACGTTTCTTAACGAAAAAAAAGCAAGAATTATTTTAAAACTTTCAAATTTTGCGCGACAGTGACGTGTTATGAGCAAGAGTGACGCCATACGGGCCAACAATAAAACATAATTTTCGGTGCGTTAACTGCACGCTAGCATTCAAGTGATGCGGTCAAATGGAACTAGAGGGCCCATTACGGACGTCCAGTCATGTGTCGTCGCGACAGGTCAGTTAGGCGGTCGCCAATCGCACAAACAAGTTTCCGTGACGTCATAGAAGAGTTGCGGGGAATTGGATAGGGGGTCGCGACTGCTTCACACGTTTTCTTCAATATCTCCGTTATTTGTTCGAAGATTGCGATGATATTGGTATCGTTGTTAGCGGGACTAAGCAGTCTTTCTAATAAACCCAACTTGTCTTTTGTCTTCATGGCTCCTTTAACACATGCTTTTGCATTAAGATATTAGGGAAGCAGAGTTAACTTGACCAAAAATGAAAACAAACTTGCAAGCCATTACACACTGCGAAGGTGGATGACCTCCAAAACTATCACGCACAGGTAATTAGAATGTATTTAATTTTTTCATCTTTTGGTAATGGTAGTGATTGTGACCTTGTAATTGCTTAATGAAACTTGTAAGGACTGGAGGTTCATCCTAGCGGACAAACCTGTTTGTTTTCCTCTCGTAGAACATGGGAATTCTGTGACGTTTGCAACTTTCTGTGAACTAAGTATGACAGGTAAATGAAACGCGGCATAATGAAGGAGCAATTCTTAGTGGCCAATTGTAATGAAATGTATGTATGTATTTATTGCACAAAATCAAGAAAGGAAGGTCCACGAACAGGCGTAAATTGTCTCGCCTAGGGGCGGACACCGGAACGCCTGCTGGTGTAGGTGAGGTGGGATAGGGAGGAAAGAGTACATAGGAATAGGGGGATAGGGTAGAGGGCTAACAAATATATAACACATGGGCAAGAATAACATATATACAACGTTAGGTGAAAGAAAACAAAAACAAAAAAAACGAAACACTAGACAAATAAATAAATATCAAAATACAGGACACGAAGGAGTAGCAAAAAAGGACACCTGCACACATACACACGCACACACACACAAATACGCACACAGGAATTCTGCACTAGCAGCTACACTCCACTGCGACCTGAGCAGTTACGTAAAGTTGTAGCTTAGTGCGTTGTGGAGCCCCGAGGCCCCCAGGTATGCTCCCAGGGCCTCGAGCACTTTGTCCCGCTCCCTGGCACTTCCTGGGGGCCAAAGCAGTTCCTCGAGCGGCCGCACCCCTAGGAGCACGGCCAGAACCTCCGCCCGCCCTGCCGCAAACTTGGGGCACTCGTACAGTACATGCGGCAGGGACTGCACGGGCGCTCGGCAGTGAGTGCAGGCGGGACTGGCCACCCGCCCCAGTCGGTGCTTCCGCTCTGCCGTCCACGCGGCCCCCACGCGGAGGCGCAGGACGGCCGAGCGCAATCGACGAGGCAGGCGTGATGCCCGCACAGGCGGCAGACCCCCTCCGACACGCAGCCGCGGGTCTGGATGCCTGGTGCGGAGGTGCCGCGGGATGAGCAGGCGGGCGTCGTCCGCTGCCCCCTGGGCCACCATGTCCGAGGGAGGCAGCGAGTGTGCCCCGGCGGCCAGCTCGTCCGCCCGCTCGTTTCCGTCCAGCCCGATGAGGGTGGGGACCCACTGCAGGCACAGCCAATTGCCCCGGTCCGCCAGCTGCGCCGCTTTCTCCCGGATGCCCCGCACCAACAGGGAGTGCGAGTCGCCGTCCCGTAGACGCGCCAGGGCCACCCGGGAGTCTCGCAGCAGGGCACAGCGCTCGGGCAAGGGCTCCACCTCCAGCAGCAGGTCCAGGCCCAGTCCGACACCCACCAGCTCAGCTGTGGCCGAATGAAGTTTTAAATGCAGAGCATTTCAGTAACTCACGATGTCACCCGCGTTGACGTCCGTAGTCCGCACCGTCGTTGTCCCTACTATATAAAAAAAAATACTATCCGGCGCCCGGTTTCGATCCCTCGACCCTGCGGGCGGAACGCAATGTACATGGTGCTCTACCCACTGCGCCACAAAGCCGACACAAAATGGGACGCTACGAACGCGCCTTATATCGTTGACTCATTCAAATTACTGCTGACGAGCGCTCTCTCGTCAGCAGTTGCCACAAGTGCAACAACATTAACGTAACGCAAACTACTTAACGTCGTGCGCCCCCGGAAATGCTCTGCATTTGATCGTGCCCCTCGCGAGGGGGATGTTTCACTGCGTCTTCTCTCGGTCGCGGGACCCGTGGCGCCATCTGGCGGAGGCGCGGCACAACTCGTAGCACTTTGAAAAGATGCGGCGCCAGCCAGCTGTGTGTGTGCGTGCCGCACTTGTACAAATGGCGAGTGCATTGGCTGTCCACAGAGCAAAGCATTCGTGCAAGTAAGCCGTTGCAGTCAGTCAGTCAGTTAGTTAGTTAGTTAACAACTCCGCAAGCATTTTCTAAACTGGCCATAGAATGTGTTTAGTGCTGCAATAGAAACGAAGCGGCCAACAGGCGCTACATTGCTGAAATGATATAAGGCTACGTTCAGACTACCGACGTAACAGCCATATCGCGAGCTATGAACGTAAAAAGTCCGGTCCCAAAGTTCCTACGGCCTAACCACTAAAACCGCTTCTGTTCAAGGGGTTTTAAGTGACGCCCTTCCATTTGGGATAGAGAGCGTATAAGATTGGTTGGCTGTCGCTTTCAAGGAGCGGTGTGCTGCCCTGCAGCGCACGCACCTCTCGTGCTCCTGGTCCCTGCGCGTGTTCTTGCAGTTGGCGACCAGGTGGCTGAGGCCCCTGACCCAGAGGTCGCAGTCGTTGGGGTTTCGCGCCACCAGGTCCAGCGTCTCGTGCTTGGGCGACAGGATGAGCGAGAAGCAGCGGTCCTCCGTCATGTCGGCGCCGCCGAAGAACAGGTAGTGCTTGCGGCCGCGCCGGAACTTGCGCTCCACGCCGTTGAACACGTCCGTCTTCCACCCTTTCCGCACCTCCTCCACCTCGAAGATGTCCACTGCGAGGGGCGATCGTGCGCAGGGCCACGGAGCGTCATCAAGAACACGCGCAGGGACCAGGAGCACGAGAGGTGCGTGCGCTGCAGGGCAGCACACCGCTCCTTGAAAGCGACAGCCAACCAATCTTATACGCTCTCTATCCCAAATGGAAGGGCGTCACTTAACTCTTTCGTTACCACGCCTATTCAAATCGATCACCGGTGATCGATGATTTATATTGCCTATTTTGACATGTTGTAGTCGTTTCTCGTACACCTAATGCAGCCAGTGATTAGTCTAGGCATTGCCCTTTTAGAATCAGTTTAAATTTTCCCGCTCCGGCGACATTGAGATTTTTGGTGGCGTTTTTTGCGAGCTGAGGTGCGCGTGTTTTTGACGAAGGGGGCGTGACTGCTGCACTTGAGAAAAAAGGATGCAGGTCGTGGTTAGGCTGCATTACCGTAATATTTTTTTTGTCAAAAGGCTCCTGGCAAGTCAAATACCAAATAATGGGGTCAGCTTTGTAATCCGACAGTGTTGAGAGGTGATAATTACTTGAAAATGGCCCCAGCTATTCACTAATGATCTTTGGTTCGGACAAAGGGCAGCTTTATTCTCCCAAAGCTTATTTCTGATGGTCCCCCGCATGTCTAGCAAGTGTGCCTGACATTTTCAACCAGTTTCCAGCAGTTTCGGTTTCGTTTTCGCATTGCGAAATTTATATTTGGCGCTACTACGCAGTTACCCAACTACAAGCGCATTTGCCATGGCGCCTCCGTTGCCCGCTACTGCTCCTCAAAACAAGCATGCCGCTTGCGCTTCCACTTTATCTACGCCTTGCTTCTGCGATAAGAGCTTCCGCTGAAAGTCAAACGATAACACCAAGTCGTCGGGTATCAATTCAGACGAGGAGAACGCTTCCAATTGGCCTTGAACACCGCCAGCTGTTCACCGGTCAGTTTCGGTTTCATACGAGGGTATTTCTGGAAGTCTAGTGTCACTTCTTAGTAGTACTGTTTATTCTGACAAAGTCTCCAACAGCCTTGTATTTGTTTCTTTTCGAAATTGTTAGGTGGCACTGCAATGTAGTAGGCTCGTAGTGCTGAACTCGCTTCACAGCCCGACGGCGGCTTGGTGAAAGCTTGCTGGGCATGATTCTAGCGCATCGTACCTTATTCCTGCAAGCAGGGCTACCATAGTGAGTCAGAACATGATAATAAAACGCAAATGAAAGTTCTGACTGATGAGCGATCATCAGAACGTCAACAAGCATCCACCAAAGAGTTTGGTTCTCAACTCCAAGCGGATTTTTTCACATCGCTTGCTTGCCTTCAATATTGTGCCGGTCATAATCATCGACAAGGTGTTTTTACATCACGTGGAGGCTAATTTGGGCCTTTAATAATGTCAAACCACCAGATTTCTTCTAGAGAACTATTCAAAATAGCAAAACTTGAAATAGAGGTTGGGCTTCACCACATGGCATGGGCACCACGTGGGCTAACATTTTCTTTTATATCTGACAAATTGTACTGCGCAACTCAATTTTTTTTTCTAGGACGGGTTTTTGAAATGTCTACCTACAAAATGTGTATTCTAATTTTTTTCTACTACACGTGGTTTATTATACACAACTTACTTTTTTCTTTTTTCTTCGACGCGCGGACAAAAATTTCGAATTCGATAATTTTTTTCGGAATCATTATTTAGGAAAACATTAATAAAACTGGTGTCGTTGGAAAGCTCGTGGAATAATCTGCATTGTATGTCACTGCAATGTGTGCCTAACCAATATGTATAGCACAAAAAAATGTTTTGTTAGACCCTTCAAAATTGGTCAATTTCCCGCGGTAACGAAAGAGTTAAAACCCCTTGAACAGAAGCGGTTTTAGTGGTTAGGCCGTAGGACCTTTGGGACCGGACTTTTTATAGATCAACCAGCCTTACTTATGCTGCCAAACGAATGCCGGTAACTATGGCAGTGAGCCACGCTATAGCCACGCGGCAACGTGCTTTCAACTGTACGCGAGATGAAAAGAGGTATCGAAACATTTCTAAAGTTACGTCCGACATAACCCAAAATGAAAAACTGAAGTTACGTCTGACGTATCTTTAAGACAGTGTCTAGAGTTGCGTCCGACGGAACCCAGAATCGAAAACTAAAGTTACGTCCGGCGGAACTTTAAGCCAGTGTCTGGAGTTACGTCCGGCTTAACCTGTAAATGATATTGAAGTTACGTCCGACGGAAATTAATATTTCGTCGCTGGCAGTCACGGCAACTCCGAACGTAGTGGGTGACGTCGGATATAAGGCGGGGCCAGAAGTACCTCGCCTTGATTTTTGCAATAGTGCGAGCTGTGCCGAGATGACCGGAAGACGGGTCGTCGTGGCACGCTTCCAAAATTTCTTCACGAAGCTCTGCAGGGATGACAAGTAGGTAATGCATTCTCGTTCCGGGGCTGAAATTCTTCACGAGGACGGAGTTTTTGAGGCTGAATGCTGGCAAGTTCCGGTTGAACGCCCTAGGCACGGCGACATTTCGTCCTTCGAGGTAGTCGATCATGACGCGCAAGTCGGGGTCGGCACGCTGCTGGGCGGCTAGGTCGCTCTCCGTAACGACTCCGAAGAACGCGCTGTCTTCATCGGAGTCTAGTGGTGGCGGGTCGACGGGGGCGCGGGACAGGCAGTCGGCGTCGGAGTGTTTCCTGCCGGATTTGTAGACGATTGTAACGTCGAACTCTTGCAGGCGCAAGCTCCACCGCCCAAGACGGCCAGAGGGGTCCTTCAAATTGGCGAGCCAACACAGCGCATGGTGGTCTGTGACAACCTTGAATGGTCTACCATATACGTATGGGTGAAATTTTGAAATGGCCCATATAATTGCGAGACACTCTTTTTGTTTAATATAAGTTTTCATTAAAGAAGTTGCAGCTGGTTTCTGTGGTCATATTCCTGCCACGGATGCGTGTATTGACAGCAGGCAGGAATTTTCGCGGACGTTTGCAACTTCACTGTGAATCATGGCAATTGTGAATAAACTTGAGCAATGAGTTCCCTTAGCGGCCAATTGACGCAATCGTTTTGGGGGAAGTTTTGATGCATGCAACGAGAGTTACCGTCGTTTCCGGCTGAGTCTTCGCTATAAAGTTGGCTTTGCCGCAAGGCATTCTTGTGGCGGCAGAACTGTTGATACAGAACACAAACATACGGCTTTGCTGTAAAAAAAAATTGTTGTTTTGCAGCGGAACGCCGACTGCTAAAGTTTCCAATCGGCGTGGAAATTGCCAAGCCAACGGCGGGAGCATCCCCCAATACGCGGCCCCACAAGTTGAATTCCATTTCTCTACCTCCCTTTGACGGCGTGCGGTGAACCTTGAGCCAATGAGGCGTTGCTTGAGCAGACGACGCACACGCATACCTCGCATACCCTAGTGCACTAGACCAGTGGTTCTCAACAATATGAGTGTACCGGGGACCCCGGGCTTGCAAGAGCTACGGGCGACCCCACGATGAACTACGTTGATCGTGTCATCTTGTCAAATAATTTGCACTTGCAGCTAAAGTCGCCAACATACTTATTCGACGCCCGCCTTTTATTTCTGACTATTACACTTATGCGTGTAAAATGTATGTATGTATGTATGTATTGTTCTTTGGAAAAGGAAAATCCACCGACAGGCGTAAATTGTCTCGCCTAGGGGGCGGACACCGGAACGCCTGCTGGTGTAGGGGGGGAGGGGGAGGATAGGGAGAAAAGAATAGATAGGAATATGAGGATAGGGGAGAAGGTTGACATTACAATGCATGTAACTCGCGCAAGGGTAAATATAAAACAAAAGAGAAGAAAGGGGAATAAGGGTAAATATAAAACACAAAAGAGAAAAAAAGGAAAAAGGGGAATAAGAGAAAAAAAAGGAGTTGCACATTGAGAAAATTAACATTACGGAGAAACACTACAGATATATACAACACATGAATCTACAAAGGACAAAGCACACATGTAAAAGGGATCACAATTTGCTTTTGCAGCTGTCACTCAAACTCTTGTATGTCTGACTTTGCCGCATAGCTGGCGTGTCGTGCAAAAAACCAACGTTAGAACATGGGCTAAGTGGAGAAATACGTACAAGTCATGTAGCGAAACCACCTTTTTCTGCATTTCCAGCAAGGTCCAGCAAAAAGTAGAAATGAATGGGGAGCGTAAGAAATTCGTGTAGGGCTTCGCGGACCCCTGAAATACTATCGCGGGGTCCGCGGGCCCCTATTTGAGAACCACTGCCCTAGCCGTATCGAAACAACACCGACTAGTCGGTGTTGATTGAGAGCGCGACGCGTTCCCGCGCGCGTTTCCCCCCTCTACCAAACCGGTCCTGTAGCCTTCATGCGTGCTCCTGGCCGCCGCCGCACCGGTTTCTAGAGTGCGAAGACGCGTGCGGATACGCGCCCCTCTCCGCTCATGTGTCATATGTGCGGAAAAGCACGCGTCTCCGCACGCGTCTCCGCCCCGAGAACCGGTTTGGCTTCCGGATGGTCCGCCCGGTCCGCCACACCGTCCGCTCCCGCGCGCATGCTTACTTCGTCGGAAGTAAGCGTTGCTAACTGCCGACTAACTGCCGACCAACTCTGCAGGCGGCGGACACGTGGCGTCGGCGCTGGCCGTGGAGTGGCGCAAGTAGCGCTAGAGTCTACCAGAGCTGCGCTTCAACTAGCGTGACATCATGTTAGTTCACAGTCACTAATTAGATAGTTCACAGTGAAGTGTCGGAAATATGTTCTGTAACGGAAACGTTGTCTGCAAAAATAACGATGACAGAGAAAAACACTCCATGACTTCCCCATAAATGCGACTAAATCGAGATACAGCAAGACTACAAAAATGCCTCGAAGCATGGAACATCACCTGATGCTACATTCATAACAATGACAGAGAAAAACACTGACTGACTTCCCCATTAATCCGACTAAACCGAGATACAGCAAGGCTACAAAAATGCCTCACAGCATAACACTTCACCTGATGCTACATTCATAAAAATGACAGAGAAAGACTCAGACTGACTTTCTTGTTTAAAAACGCGCCCATGTACCTGCACAAGTAGCGTGCGCCGGGTGTTTGCCATGCTCCGCCCGCGCCGCTCTTTTCGCTCCTTCCGATGGGCCGTTCGCACTTGCCCGCGATGGTAGATGCGAGAGTGCAGCTACGTCATCTAAAGACCCGGCCAATCTCTCTCCCCTTAAGGCTTCGACTCCTCTTCTCCCACTCCTGGGTTCCTTGCTCACAGCGTTTGCTCACAGCGGTGCTACGAACGTCGGGCATACGGCGCCTTGAAAGAATGAGCAGGCGGTGGACACACGCCCTTGATTCGGGGCAGTAGTGACTGCCCTGTCTGTCTGTCTGTCTGTCTGTCTGTCTGTCTGTCCGTTCGTCCGTACGTCTGTGTCTGTCTGTCCGTCCGTCCGTCCGTCCGTCTGTCTGTCTGTCTGTCTGTCCGTCCGTCTGTCTGTGTGTCTGTCTGTCTGTCCGTCCGTCCGTCTGTTCGTTTGCCCGTCCTTTGAATCTGCCACACTGCAAAAAAAAAAAAATCACGCCATATCCACGGAATGAATGATGATAAGTGGGGCGAAGCTCGAGAGGGGGAGATCATCGGTAACCGTAACTCTCCCGTGAAAGTTCGCCCATTACATCATTAAGAAAGACGTAAGACTGTGTGCGTACATTGTACAAATCAACTTTTATTTTCGGAGTCAATGCTCAAAGGCCCAGACCTGGTGAAAGACCCCGCGCCATCGAGGACTACCCCGCACCTCCACCACAATTTGTCACGTAGGATGGGACACAACGGTAAAGAAAGAACTTTTATTTAGGGCGAACTTGTGCCCGAACAAGACGAGAGGAAACGAGCAAAGGTCCTTGCGTCTCGTTCGATCTCCGAGAACGACTGCCTGCGTTCGTGGCGTGATCTCCCCCCCCCCCCCGCAGTGCACGTGCGCTGGCGCCTCCGTTGGCGAACACAGACAAGCTCGCGCTCCCGGTGCCGAGTTTGCGCTGCCGGTTGCAGCCGGTTCTCGCGCGTGCAACGCGGCCCACTTTGCGACATCTCCGAAAGCATGCGGCGGTCACGTACCACGAGACACAAGGAATGGACAGACCCATGGCTTTAGGAGCTTCGCCCCTAAAACAGAGAAAAAAATCCCGGGCCATCTCCACTACTGTGAAAACTGGGGAGCGGGGAAGTGTATTCTTGGCGCCTAGGCATGTGACGCCTGTACAACGAAGCAAGCGGTCTGTAAAGGGTGCACCCCTGCACACAGGGTCTTCTTGCGGGGAAGCAACCTTTAGTACTAAAGAGTACGTTATACCTAGAATTGTACAGTCGCCAGCAAAAGTTTGCGGGATGTGCAGCGCGTGGCCGAGCGGCGTAAAACTCCATTGTTGCGCCATCTGCAGCCAGCGAGCGCCGGGTCGAGGCTCAAGGAGCTGGCGTGCGAGGAGCGCTTTGCGCATGCCTGGCCTTTATTTGTTACCGGGCATCTCTCATCGCTCGGTTGGCCGCGACATGCGTTTGATATTCGCGGCAGCCGCGGTGGTGCCGCGCGACCATCGCCGTTGTTCTGCTATCACTGGTGCTACAAAATACGTAACCCGCGCCCGCCATTTGCGCGGCGCGCATCATTGAATGAACCTGATCTTTCAAGTCATGTAATGGTCGACGAATAAATTTACTTCAGAGGAGCTATTTAGGCTACCCGTCGGAAACTGCGTCCGTCGACGGGCTCCATAGAAAAAATTCGCGTTGCCAAATTTAATCTTGAGGCAAATTTAGCTTTCTGGTGAATGACTTAGCGCTCAGCCTATGTAGGTATCATGTTAAACATCATACTGAAATTGGCCGCGAGGACGACGTTAGGATTACACCGAATCACATTTACTTGGCATAGTTAGTTTTTAGGGAAGCTGTAAGCGATACAGAATACCTGTCTGTAAAAGGGCTGTAACTCTTGTTTTGTCGGAACTACCCCAAAACAAATTTTATGGTAATGAGCCGCTGAGACGACAACGGCAATTATAGGTTAGCTGACAGTTTATCGGAGCTTTGGTTAAAAATAAAAATATATTTCGTGCTCAACCAGCAGTGCCTCTTGGAAAAAAACGACGGGTTTAGACTGTTCCCGCAACTGTCGTAATAACTTTAAAGATTAACACCATTTCACGTCTCAGCCAACCAAACTTCGTGACACGCCGTCTTTTGTTACGTCCCGAGATAACGATATGGCTTTTGCTTCGGTGGTCTGATCATAGCCTAAGATTTATTAAATGTTGCCCGCCGCGCAAACAGCGGCCGCGGGCTACGTACTTTGTTGCACCAGTGATAGCAGAACGAAGGCGATGGTCACGAGACGCCACTGCGGCTGCCGCGAATATCAAAAGCATGTCGCGGGCAAGCGAGCGATGAGAGATGCCCGGTAACAAATAAAGGCCGGGCATGCGCAAAGCGCGCCTAGCACGCTGCAGCTCCTTGAGCCTCGACCCGGCGCTCGCTGGCTGCAGATGGCGCAGCAATGCAGTTTTGCGCCGCTCGGCCACGCACTGCAAATCCCGCAAACTTTTGCTGGCGACTGTACGTTTTCGGTTATATTTTAACACGAAAGTTTTATGCCGCGATACCCCAAGATTTCCCTGACGTCATATCCGTCACGGAAATGACGTCAGTAAACCTTTGCCAAAGCGACCCGCCAGCAGGACTTCAATCGCCAAGCACACCCAGAAAACAGCCGCCGACCCGCAAATCATGCTCAGCTGCAGATTTCGCTGCACATTTCCCTTTCGTGTTTGACTGATTGCTATGACAGAGGAATCAAGCAGTTTTTTTAGTACGCGTTACGTTCTAGCGGGAGCCGTAAACAAGTTTCCCGGTGTTTTAGTACCGTCACTACATGAGACAATGATTACGACGACGACAGGAGACGCCAACAGCCCCAGCCCCTAAGGGGCTTGGCCCCTAAAAAAATAATTCTGAAACCAGAAGTTTATACAGGAAAGGCCTTTCAAACCACTAAATCTGGTACCTTACTTTTTAAAGCTGTCAACACTGTTGAGCACAGAAAAGAAACGACATTTTAATGCAAAATATTGACACATAACTCGTGCGAGACTCAAAAGTTCCATTTCTCTGAAATCAACTCTACCAGCTCTTCCTCGTGGCACTCTATATAGGGGGCATTTCTTGTTCACCGTCTGCACATTTTGATTTTAAACCTTGCTGTTCGGAAAAGTGTAAATGTGCACATCATTGTGAACATGCACCATGAGTGTGACTCGTATTGACGCAGTAGCCACCTATGGGTAAGCGCCAATTTTTATTAACATGTCATCCAGCTGCGTCCGGCTTCACACGTACAAGCAGAAGAAGCACAGGAAACCTTTGGCTCAGTCTCAGGCTTTTCACCGTCTCCATTGGTGAAAAATGGTCGCACGTGCAGCATCCCTTGCGTGACACACACTATCTTCACCACCAAGGTCTCTCCCAGAGACGCAGTTGGCGAAGGCCTCGCAGGAGTGGTCGTTCCAGGTGGGTTTGTCACCAAGCCGGTTGTTGCCCTCGTCGGTCACAAGGTAGGCTTGGAGCGCCTGCTGGGGAAAGCGCGCAAAGCGCGCTTCAAGGGTCTTGACTTTATAAACGAGCAGGGACTCGCAGAGTCCGAAATCCATGTAGAATACTCTTAGCGTGTCCCTCTCTTGCAGTGACGCAACCCGTGCCCGATACCATCGCCCATCGATGCTGCTCTTTGCACCGACCAGCTCACCTGCGGCCTTCACCACGTGTCGGTATTCACGAAAGCGGCCTCTGTCACAGGCGGCCTGCAAATCCCTCGTCAGATTTTCTGACATCCTTCGTGAGTTCCTCCCGATGCCCTCCATGCTGAGCCGCTGAATCGACCTCCGGCCGTAAGGGAAGACCAGGTAGAAGAAGGCGGGACTGACAACTGCCGACACTTGGCCGAGCACATTGCGTGCCACTTCAGGTGGCCTGCGCGGCTTGGCCGGGTCTATGACTGGTTCAAACAGGCGAGGAGGGCCTCTTAAACCATTACTGTAGGCGCAGCGATCTTGCCTGCAGTACCCCTGGGAGACGTGGAACCTGGAATTACCGCGGCCCGTTCTGACGGCAACATCCGACGCTGCCATTCCGGTATCTAGCGTTGCTGTACAATGACTCATTGTTGTCTTCCCCTACGGCTTCGCATGGCCTGGTAGGATACGAAACTGGCTCCAGGGCACTCCTGCCTGTCGGCGCCGTTGTGTGACCTTCTCGGGCCATGCACTTGGCCACATCACCGTGTACGGGGCTGAAGAGCTTCACTGTGTAGACTTTTCGGTCAAACTCGTCACGGCTTGTCTTTGTGCCCACCAGCACTGCCGTCAGTGGAGTTCCCGTGTGTGCCAGGTCGACAAAGCGATCGATAGCTGCTTGCGTCCAGGCTCTCTCTTGTATATCGGACAGCTCGAACCTCACGGCCAGTGGGGCTATGCATGAGAGCCTCGGGTGAGCCATGAACAGTGACGAGAAGTGCACGCTTTTTCGACTGCCGTAGTCAAGTGTGGAAGTTGAAGTAAGGGAACAAACGCGTGTTGAGGACATATTAGTAGAAATTAAGAAGACGAAATGGGTGTGGGCAGGGCATGTAATGCGAAGGCAAGATAACCGTTGGCCATTAAGGGTAACAGAGTGGATCTCTCGAGAAGGCAAGCGTGGCAGGGGGCGGCAGAAAATTAGATGGGTAGATGAGGTCAAGAAGTTTGCGGGGACAAATTGGTCGCAGTTAGAACAGGACCGGGATAATTGGAGATCCATGGGCGAGGCATTTGCCCTGCAGTGGGCGTAGATAGGCTGATGATGATTATGATGATTTTTTAAGAAACTCTACACAGTTCTACCTTCGCTTGACGACCGTCCATCCTCGTGAATTGTGGAATGCTTGCAGGTGATCGAACTTTGTAATCTAGTGTTTTACAAGCTCGAGAATCGCAGTAACGGGTGCGCGTGCTTCCGGCATTTTCGTTTTGTGGTTTTACTTCGCTGCCGCGCTAGGGCGCTTCAAGCGATTGCGACACAAATCTTAAAATCCAAATCTTATAGAGGGAAATATTCGGCTCCCAGAAGCCGTAGGATTTAAGGTTAGAACGGCTGTCGAGGCAACTAAAAGAAGATTAGAATGCTGGTGGACGAAAAGCAGAGAGGGGAATAATGCCTAGGACAGCTACCACCTGCACCAGAAACAAAAAGTATTTCGTGCCTGCCCTCGGAGCAGCTTTAATATATAAAACATAGATACATTAGTTTTTCTTGGTAAGATGACACGTCACGTAAGACACGTAAGATGAGCCCGTTTAAAAGGGGATACCACTACCAACCAGTCAATCAATGAACACAATCGCTCTCATTACGGTGGTTACGCATTCATAAAGTCTCAACTTCCAACTATTGGCTGTAATTTAAGTTATAGCATGTTTTCAAGTCCTGATTTTTTTTTTACTTTCTTGACGGCGACGACAATACCGTTAAACCGCCGTGGTGGCTCAGTGGCTAAGGCATTGTGCTGCTGAACCCAAGGACGCCGGTTCGATTCCCGGTCGCGGTGGCCGATTTTCTCGTTGAGGCGAAAATCAAAAGCAGGCCCAATCCAGCATAAGCAGCAGCACGTGGACACAGCGGGGCCACTCCGAGCGCCGGGGGCGGGCTCAACTGAAACTTTTGCAGTGCGCAGCCAGAAGTGGCGAAGACCGGAGATGCCGAGCGGAACGCGTTCCGCTCCCCGCTAGCAGACGACGCTCACTTTCCTACCGCAACTCGCAACCGCAGCGCCGCGGTGGCGAGAGTCGCGGCCGGCCGCCTTCTCTCCACGGCCGCGGCGGGGAGATACGGAACTGAAACTAAAGCGTGGCAAACTGTTCGCATGGCGACGCAGTGAAACATCCCCCTCGCGAGGGGCACGATCAAATGCAGAGCATTTCCGGGGGCGCACGACGTTAAGTAGTTTGCGCTACGTTAATGTTGTTGCACTTGTGGCAACTGCTGACGAGAGAGCGCTCGTCAGGAGTAAAATTGGCAGCCTCGGCGCACGTTGAGTCCGAGAGAGGGGAGAGAGTGTCCTTGAAACGTGCCTGGGCGCGCTATCGAATGTTGATCGCGCCGATAGCGAAAGGTCTGAGCCGGGCATGTTGAGGCGAGCGATGCGGACAACTACGGACGCCAAGAACGGGTGACATCGTGAGTTAAAGAAATGCTCTGCATTTAAAACCCCCGTGTGTTCGAGATTTCGGCGCACGTTAGCCAGATGGACGAAATTAATTCGGAGCCCTCCACTACGGCGCGCCTCATACCCTGAGTAGTTTCGGCGCGTAAAACCCCATAATCAATCAACAACACCGTTGGCGTTAGTTTCGTCAGAGTCCTTCAAAGCTTCTCTGGTCATGAAACTCCCGGCCAAGTTTCGTACGGGGACAAAGGCTACCGCGAGTGGCGCCACTGCAGATCGGAGGGCATCGGGCGGCCGCCGCTGCTCTGTAGCCAGACCGGCAGGCAGGAACGCAGTAGCAGCATGCTCGTTCGTACCAAATTTTTTCGCCACTCACAAAATGACAAGTCCATTTGAGCGGCCCACGACACGTAAAGCGAAAGCGCACTGCCGATAAGGCGGCGAGCGTCTGTTTTATCTTACTCCGTGATCAGTTCCCTGCCAAACGCGCTCTGACCACGTTCCCGCCTTCCCTGTACTATTCCCTTCTTTCCTTCCCCGGTTGCCCTCCGATCAACACCAGCGCCGCGGCGCGGCAGCGTACAAAGCTCTCCCATAGCGTGATGGCGAAGTTTCATGACCAGAAAGGCATTGAAAGACTCTGGTTTCGTCCTGGTGCGAAGTAGACGGCGGGCATTTCTACTTTGGGCCGTTCGCGCCAAAAGTAACTCCAAACTTTCCCACTTTCTAACGCAAGGTTTTGCAGTAATGCAAAGTTTGTATAACCGAGCGATACAGGCCGGATACCGAGGTGAGTTTTATAAATCAATGTATTGTCTTGCTGCGGACTGCTGCGAAACGGGAATTGCGCTGTCGTCGGCGACGTGCGTGCTTGGAACTGGCTGCGCGCGTATAGTTGTCGCAGCTTCTGCTGTGTGAAGAAATTTACGGCCAAATTATGCATTTTCCCCTGAAAACGAGTTGACATCTGGAAGCATAAAGAGCTAGGATAGTAGAATGAAAACAGTCGTTGCTGAACGACGTTGCTCGGAGACAATCCGGGCTAAGAAAGACGTACGGTAGCCGAAGCGTCTTTCTTACCCGTTCTAATAAACCTTTGGTCGGTGACCACAAGTTTTAGATGCGACTGCATCTCATTCACTCGCCTTGTCCCTCCATACGGCGTTGTTGTCCGTCCACGCCCCTCCCCCTACACTATAAAAAAAAAAATAACAGTTAGCGGCGCCCGGTTTCGATCCCACGACCCTGTGGGCAGAACGTGAGGTACAGTCGGTAAAACGCTTGTCTATAACAGCGATTTCAACTTCAACCAGCTACATCCGAAAACTGCCGAAACATACTCGTTCCAAACAAGTCGGAGGCAAAAGCGAAGGGCTAAGACTTCAGAATTCCGCAGTAGTTTTATTCAAATCCCGCTCCGGCGGGGCAGGATAGGGCTGAGAGTACGAACGCTGTGTTATAGACAAGCCTTTTACCGGCTGTACATGGTGCTCTTCCCACTGCGCCACAAAACCGAGACAGAATCAAATGCTACGAACGCGCCTTATATCCTTGACTCATTCAAATTACGTCAAGAAGCTACTGATACAACGCATGATGGGGCATGGTTAACCCTTGCAATAAAATAAAAGAAGCTCCCACTTACAGTAACAATGATGGAGTAAAGGTCGTTGCGACAGCGAAGCCCCAAGCATACCACTTAGAGAGATTGACCAAGATTCGCCAATAAAACATAATAATAATCATAAAACATAATATTCATACGCGTTCCCGACACGTTTCACGCGATTTCAGAATCAATCCAACGGAACAACACCAAGTGAACCCCACGATGCGTCGCATCTACATAGGGTTCCCCTCACGGGGAGGTGGGCGCAATTTTTTAACTACGTCCCACTGAGGTCACTCGAGCATCTCCGATTACAGTATGAAATTCATGTTTGATCACTTCCCCGCACTAATCTTTATCGTAGCCTATTTTCGGCAGGAAATGTTTTTGTCTCTTACTGCAATTTGAAAATCGCGGCGGCGAGAAAAATCTGCGTTGCCGAAAAAAATAATTCGCAAAAATAAAGTAATGTACGCAGCGCAGTGAAATAATTAGAAAAAGAAGCGTGCTTTTTTGTTGCAATGCATTGACAGTTGATAGTGTGTTTGAAAATGGGCTTTGCGGTGAAGCAACGGCGTTCCTGAGCTATTTTCGGACATTTTTTACGGCTGTTAAAACCTTTTTAGAGACAATTGAGCTCATACTTTGTTTATATTGTTGACGGTAAGTGCGGAAAATAATTACGGGATCCAGAAACCTGGTAGTTTCATCGCGGTGAAGACCAACTTCGAAAAAGTTGCAAAATTGCTCATGTTCAGACGGCTTTCGCGCTATGTGTAGGTCCATGTAAAAGTACAGCCTTAGGCTCGTTTAAAAGGGTGTACAAAGGGAATTTATTTCAGGAAGTTTAATCGGTGTACTTTTTGTTTTAACCGAGAAAGTAATTTTTATTTCGAGCGCCCGCTGAGGCTTCGGCGGCGGACCGTAAGTCCGCTTCACTGCAAGGACGCTTCGTCCGCGGCGGCGGAGAGTTGCGGCGAAACCGCAGGTCGCGCGCGTTTTGAATTTTCGCGCCGCTAGCTGCTTCAGAGAAGTGCGGCTGACTAGAACTGTATTTAGGAAGGGTGCCATCGACAGATGATCTGTTGTTGGGGCTCCCAAAATGAATTCCGCAACGCTGCGTTCCTGCAGGGGACACAGATGCAGTGGGAGATCGGCTGCCAGCCCGGCCTTGGCAACGTTACTAGAAAAGCTATTCTTGTAACGGTGGGCCTTGGGGTAATTTGGAGGCTGCAGCTGGCCGCCGGCGTGGTATCTTTTTTACCATCGGAAAGTCTGGGTGGCAGAGTAAGACGTAAGCCCAGCATTGCCAGTTGTCAGCGATGATAACAGTAAGTGGTTAAAGGTGCTCCTGCCTATCAAAGGAACTGTCGACTCAAACCTTCTTGAGAGTTGCTCTTTTTTAAATGCAGAGCATTTCTTTAACTCACGATGTCACCCGCTCTTGGCGTCCGTAGTTGTCCGCATCGCTCGCCTCGACATGCCCGGCTCAGACGTTTCGCTATCGGCGCGATCAACATTCGATAGCGCGCCCAGGCACGTTTTAAGGACACTCTCTCCCCTCTCTCGGACTCAACGTGCGCCGAGGCTGCCAATTTTACTGCTGACGAGCGCTCTCTCGTCAGCAGTTGCCACAAGTGCAACAACATTAACGTAACGCAAACTACTTAACGTCGTGCGCCCCCGGAAATGCTCTGCATTTGATCGTGCCCCTCGCGAGGGGGATGTTTCACTGCGTCGCCATGTGAACAGTTTGCAACGCTTTAGGTTTACTTGCGCGGATACGTACGCGGCCCGGATAAGCAAGGCACCGGCAGTGCCCTCGGCTCGAGGATCCGGGCAGGAACAAACGAAGCCCAGGGTGCTGCTCACCGCGGAGCCCGGCCCGGCGACGACAAAAGCAAGGAAGCTGTCTGCTTTGTTTCCTCGCCCATTAATTCTGGCACCCAGAGCATGAATATACCCTTAATGTTCTTTCCCGCCCATGTAAAAAGCGGATGGGGTGTAAGTATTCGTCCCTGGTAAGGTATCTCAAGACTGGCTCTGGCTGCCAATCGCCCAACGGTGCCGCCAACCCCGTCCCAGGCGCTCTTTCTATGAGACGTTGCAGGAAGTTACGCTTGGTCGATAAATTGAAGTCATTTTCATGGTAGCTCAAATGATTTTTTTTATTCTTCCTGTGCTGTGGTGATGCCTTTCGGAAAAAGAGTGAATTTTTCCTACAGCAGAGAATTCGTGTTACAAAACTTTTAACGCCTCTGCTTGAAATGCAGCCACGGCCGCTGTCATGTGGTAAAGACTTCCGAAATGACGGCAAGCGCGCTTTTACATAGAGTTCCCCAGTCTTTTCTGAACGGTGGCATGCCGCGAAGGGCTACGTGGCTTGCGTATTTACCCAGTGGTACGATTGTGGAGCATCGATCTTGCACGAAGAAGCTATAATTCTCTGCGAATTCGAAAAGAATCGCCATCTCATATTTAAGGCGGCTTTTTACTCTCGCAAATATTTTGCTTGCTGTTTCCTTATGAAGTGACGCATCTTGAGATCCTCCACGGCCTCGAAAAACTTCTCCGAAAATTCGGTAGGACTTAAAATTATTTTTTCTAGCCTGCAGCGAACACCTGCGATCCAATGTTCAACATGGTAGTCCTCAACTTTGTCCATATCTAGCGCGCTCTCCAAAATGCTCAGAAAGGCATCTTTGCCGGGACACCGCAGACAGCGGCTGCACACTCAGACTTCATCGTCGATGTTGCATACAATTTCTGGCGTCAGTTCCTCCGTAGTTTTCCTCAAGCCTGTGGCATGAAGCATGAGTTTGAAGTTTTGGTGCGCCATGCACACTCAGACTGTGTGGGTGTCACTTCCGCCTGCCAAAACGCATTGTGGCGGGCGCAGAGCTGCGAACGAAGAGAATCCGTACTGTAGAGGCACGTTCTTTTTTTTCACGTTTGATCATGTCTTTTTAAATATAGCAAGATCAATCGCTTTTCGTGACCGCGCGTTACCTCTTTTTTTCCGGGCGGACAGCGCGAAACGAAATCGTCCTCATAAAACCTTCTTATTGAATATTTTGCTTCTTCGCAGATTGGGTGACCTGCTTTTCTTGGTGCACCAAGAAAAAAATTCCCCGCATTTCCCCGAGGGGAAGAATGTGAAAGTGCGAATGCACGAGTTGAATTTGCGCGGTTCGGTAATGTTCGCGAAAGAGAGATCACACACACACACACAACTACAAAGAAAGAAAGATGCATTTATTCACAGACACCTATTTGTGTTGTCGTTGTACTTGATTGCTAGAGCGGATCTCAGCTTTGAAATTTCGTGTCAGTACTCCTTTAAGCGGGTGCATTAGCCCTTCTCACGCCCGATTCTTGGCCAATCCCCCACGTGGGTATGTGCCATGTCAGCGGCCAGGCAGCGCGCGCCCATCTCCCCCCGTTGCCAAGGAAGACGCGGAGATTCCTGGCCAATCCCCCACGTGGGTATGTGCCATGTCAGCGGCCAGGCAGCGCGCGCCCATCTCCCCCCGTTGCCAAGGAAGACGAGTAGCGCGCGCACCCGCAGCTGTTGCCATGCGGACGGCGGCGGACGCTTCAGGCTCGCTTAAGAAGTGCATTCGCACTTAAAACCCCGTCTTTGCTACTAATCCGCATTTGTTCACGCTCCTGTCGCCACGAAGCGTGCAGATAAGTCGTAGCTTGTTTGCACAAAGAGTATGCCCCAAACAAGTTGGTTGGAACCAAAAATCAGTGGCGCGTACCCACTCTGGGGGATTGGCCAAGTCAGATTGGGGAAACTGGTCAAGAATTCAAACTAAGGGTAAAATAGAGCTGTGGAGTGTGAGGGAAGTGATGTTGGCAATTTTTAGGGAAAAAAAAACTATAACATACTGAAGTAAAAACAGATAGTACACGTACCAGAGAAAGAAAGTACCGCACGCCCGTAATTCAAAGAACTAAGTGAAACAACTACAAAAGATTAACTACACTCTTCGTCTGCGACACCGCGGAAGGCCTGAAGATGAATGTGGAATCACTTTTACCAAGCCGGCAGCACCTTTAGAAACATGGGTTAGAAACCAACCAAACATGCTGTATATCGACTTCCGCTGCCGCCGAATCTGTCCGCTGCCGCGCGGGAACCGTCGTTGCAGTGAAGCGGACTTACGACCCGCCGTATGAGGCCGTGGTGGGCGCTCAATATAAAAAATTATTTTCTTCCTTGAAACAAAAAGTAATCAGAATAAACTTTCTGAAATAAATTCCCTTTGTACGCACCTTCGAATGGGCCTAAGCCTGTATTTTTACATACGCCGCCATACAGCGCGATAAGCGTCTAAACATAAACAATCCTGCAAATATTTCAAAGTTACTGTCTGCCGCTCTGAAACTACCCGCTTTCCGGCTCCTATATTTTTTTTCCTGGACTTACCGCCGACAATATAAACAACGTATGCAACGCATTGTCTCTAGAGATGTTTCAACAGCTGTAAAAATGTGTGAAAATAGCTCAGAAAAGCCGCATTGCGTAACCGCAAAACCATTTCCAAACGCACTAGCAATTGACAATGCATTGTAGCAAGGAAGTGCGCTTCCTTTTTTATCCACTGGAATTATTTCACTGGGCTTCGTATAATATTTTATTTTCGCGAATTTTTTTTCGGGACGTAGGTTTTTGTCACCGCCGCGATTTTTAAATTGCTGTAAGAGAGACTTTTTTTTTTCGCCAAATAGTCGGCTACGGGAACTTACAGTGTAGGGAAAAGATCAACCATGAATTTTCATAGTGGAATCGAAGATGGTCGCGCGAACTCTCTGGGACGTTTGACATGGAATGACCCATGTCAGTTCTACTACGGTCCCTAAAGCCGTAGTTATTATACTCTCGCTTGATGAGCGTGCGTCCTAAGGAATCGTGGAATGCTTGCAGGTGTAATCAAAATTTTACTTTTGTCTTATAATGTTTTATGAAGAAGCTCGAGAAACGCGGCAACACGTGCACATGCTTTCGGCCAAGGAGGTATATGTTATCGGCAGTATCGTTTCATGGTTCATGGCCTCCGAGATTCCCCTGCGTGCGTGCGCGGGGTGGGGTGATTGCGGAGGACATGCATGTTTTTACTCCCGCTGCCGCAGCAGGGCGCCTCGAGCGCTTGCGACACAGTGCGTGCTCGTCGCTGTCATCACTCGTTTATAAAACATTTAACGTCGAAATAGTCGCTTCTGTATAAGTTCTACAAAAATTATCAGTCCTGTTTTTTTTACTTTCTCGTGGAAGTTGCATCTGATTTGAACTTTTACGCTTTTGCGCGACCGCGGAAAGACGAGACGGCACTACAGCCACTGTAACGGCACCAACGGGTACCGTTAGTTTTGTTGGTTTTGTTGTGGCGCCAAGCAGGCGGCGGGCCTTTTTTACGTCGAGTCGCTCGAGCCACAAGTAAGTCCGAACTTTTCTTTTGTCGCACCGTTCGCTGTAATGCGGAGGTTGTAAAGCGAACGATACCGATCGGATAGCGAGAGGGTTTCAAGAAATTAATGTATTTGCTTACCGCGGATGCCTGCGGGACTGGAATTGCGCGGTTGTGTGACGTGCTGTGCGCGCGTAGTTGTCGCTCCTTGTGCTGTTTAAATATTTTTACGGCCAATTAATGCATTTCCTTGTGAAAACGAGTTGACTGATAAAAGCACAGAGAGCTGGGATAGTAGGGGCGAAAAACATAAGTCGTTGTTAAATGATTTTCGGTAGAGACAACGCGGGAATCGTCTCCGGTGACTGAGCTCCGGGGCCGTCCCGCTGTTCACTTGAAAAATGGCAGTTACGACTCTCGGCGGGAAAGTGCGGTTAGGAAGGCAGCGCGAAGGCAGCGGAGTGCGGAAAAGAATGGCGCGTCGTTCTGGATGTAGGAAAGATTACGTTATTTCGCCAAATTCGTTCATGCTCGCGAACGGCGCTGGTACTCTTTTAGCTAATTTATTGTTCAAGGTTTGAGAGCGCACCTGTTGATTTCATCAGCTGGCGCGGACTTGTTCCGTGGCTGTTGCCGTGTTAATTATCTAGTGTTTTATCCAACCGGTCTTTTTGTTGTCGTTTCTGGTGTCGGCATGGTATGCGCCTATTAGCGTGTGTGGTAGGTGGTGCTCGATTTTGTTGAGGACGCACTGCTCGTAGCGTGGAAAGATGAATACTTCTAACGAAATGATATTGTGTGCCGGGGGTGGAAAACTGCAGAAAAATGTTAAACCCGGGCCCAACTCCGACATGTCATAGGAAAACATCACGTCGCCGCGGAAAGTAAAATCTGTATTCGCAATTAATTCAAATGAACTTTGTCACGCGAAAATAAAATGCCCAATTTAGGAATGTTGGCAACAGAAATGTGAGTTGAAAGTCCAAGAAAAGCGATGGTCAGCAAGTGCTGAAAATCTGAATAATTCTAAATTTTCAACGCCGCCTATTCCGCTAGAGCTACGGAGCTCGCAGGCGACTGTCACAACTTCGCGCTGTAAATAATGCGTGAGCATTATCATTGAACTTATGGTTATTCGGGGTTGAAGACAGTTTTCTTGATGTTTTTTTTTCCTTGAATGTTTTCTTGAATGTTCGCATTTTCCGTGTTTAAAACTTGTTTGTGCCATGATTTCAATCATTGTAATGGCTGTTTGGATAATGTTTGCTCCTGTTTACGTGGACTCGCAATTTGTCGCGAACGGCCTTTTCGACGATCAGCGCACGTTCATGTGCCGTTACGTTATGGTCAGTTCATTCGTGTAAATAAATAAATTACAAGTGCGTGTACCGTCGCCCGTATTTTCATCGTTGAAGGCAGCTATCGCTTCTCAGACGCGACGGAATCATTCCCTCCGTTCAACAGATTCGGGATGATGCTGCCTTCTCTAAGAGGGGGGAATGGCGCAAGCCAGAACCAGTTGCTAGCTTTGTCAGCAGCTGATCTCTCCATCATCATGCTCATGGTTTGATCATCAGTATCACACCCTCTTGATTCATCAGCGGATGAGAAGAAGTCGTCGCGCTGACTCTGCCAAGCGCTTGCACGCTACCTTCACTTCGCGAACAGTTTGTGCACAAAGCCAACGCTGGTAACATTCAGCCACTAAGTTGTGACGTATCATCTGTGACAATATATGCTACAGTAGCCAACCGATTCTTAGGACCTGGAGGGGAACTAAAAGTAGTCCGAATAAAAGAGCGGCACCAAAAATCTCCGAGTCGCAAAAATCTCCGAATCACAAACTTTATTTCATTGAAATGGACTGAATAAGTCGCGAATGCTTCAGGACAAACCTGATGATGGTGTTGCTTACAGGTCAGTGACACCTGGTGACCAAAGTGGTGTATAAAAAAAAAACTGGCCACGTATGGCCCGGTTTCGAGCTTCCGCCGCAGACTACTTGCAAAATTATGGCCTCCGAGATCAACCGGGGGAGTCAAGCCAGTCCCCATTCAATCCAAAGATAGCCAGGTGGCTTAGGATTCGAAAGGCATCGTTTTAGAGTCGCACCGTGGCTAAGGACCATACAGTGGCTCTGTCGCGGAAAATTTTGTCCGGAAAATCGAACTTTTGGCGTTATTTCGTGCGAAATATCCGTTGTTCATTACTCCAATGGGACAACCGGCGGTTCCTCGGGAGAGTCCGGAATATCCAGCAGGTCCGAATTTTTGGAGTCCGGAAAAACGGTCGGGTACTGTGTACATATACATAAATGTGCAGGAAGTGTGTATTGCGTTTGCAATTTTGTTATTTTTCCTTTAACGTGCACTGCTTTTTCGCATTGAAAAAAAAAAATTGGGCCCATCTACCCGCGAGGGGGACTCGAGTAAATGCGTCGCATAGGGGGTGGGTGTATTGCATTAAAGGAGCCATGAAGAGAAAACACAAGTTTGGTACATTCGAAAGGTTGCCTCGTTAGAACCATAACGACACCACTTATAACGCAAACTTCGCTCAAATAAGCTACATAATTAGGAAAAAAGGAAAGGACCATGCGACCCACCAGCTCATTTTCCGCAACAGAACCTATGATGTCACTCGAGAATGCTCTGCGATTGGCGGAGGCCGGCAAAAGCAAACGCATGTTAGGCAGGGCTTACAGTTTGCATAGCGAGCTATATGCCCGTGAAACATACTGCACATTCTTTTTATGACAAAGAACGGTGGAGTAAACGGTTGAAGTTCCGAACGAACACGCAAGCGTGTGCGCCAATGCGTACGAAACTACCGCCGGCCGAGCGCGACATCTCGCCGTCGCGCAGACGAATTTTCGGGTTCAAGCCTGCTCTTCGGTGCCAACGAACCGTTCCAGCACGCACAGCCGCGACCTTGCTTCGTATCGCAATCCCTTCACAGGAGGTTGGCCGTCATATCGCCAACCAGCAAAGGTAAAAATAGAAACGAGGGGGTAAGGAACAGCAAGCAACGACGAGATAGCGCCAGTCGTCGCGTAAGTTTCGAATGGTGTTGGCTTGCTGCTGTCGTTACGAGCTCGATTCTAGTTTACAACCACTGAAAACTTCAGTTTGTTCGAGTACTTTACAATGAAATTTCGTTGCTGCGTTTTGAAATGCCCATGTAGTACGGGCAAATCGTCGAGGGAGTGCGACATCCCCGCCGGTGAAGAGATCTCCTTTCATGTGCTGCCAAACGACGAACCGCGGCGAAGCAAGTGGCTACGTTTTGTGAACTTTGCAAACGGAGGAGAAAGAGAGCTAAAGGAAGTACGAGTGTGCTCGCTTCATTTCCGAGGAAGTGATTACGGCAGGGACTCTTACGTTAGGTCACTCCTGGGACATGCTGGCGCTCGTCGCCGGCTTCGTCAAATCGCCGTCAAAGCGCTCTGACCTTGGGGGAAAAAGCCGTACACACCGCGCATTGACGCTCGTATCTTTCTGGTCGGAGCAGAGAGCTCGCGCGAACGGCTTTCCATACACGACACCGGCCAACTGGCATAAGCGATACTGCTACTGAAATTGAACTATTATTAACCGCAATAAAAATACGGCACATACGTACCATTCTGTATTCGTCCGTCGCGACGGGGCTGACGAGGCAGCGGTGCCGACGGCAGGGCGTTCGTCTGTTGTGGCTATCGCGGAATGGTCGCTTTCCCGTCCACCGCGTATCCCACAACTCCTGCCGCTCGTGCACTTAGAAGCATTGAGCGTTCAAGTGGTGTGAGGTTGTTAAATGCAAGCCCTAGCTCCTCGGCGAGAGTTTTGTTCTCCGGATCAGGCGATTCCATGACTAGGGCTACGGGTGCACTAGGTTTTACTAGTATTTTTAAAATGGCCGCCGTCTCGGTTTCGGCACGAGTTTCGGTTCCTGCCTGACTCCCGCGTGTGGGTGCTATATGGAGTCGACATACTAAGTATCTGTTTCATGGACCGGCTCGTATGACGCCATTGTTCACGTCACCAAATGTGCAATTTTAGCGGGAGATTTAAAATTTTGGCTTAAATTGCCTTATTTCTCAGTGAATAAAGCATCATTTGCTTCCGGGAAAGCGCTTGGGGTACTATTAAACACCTAATCTTTCGAATAAAACAAACTTTTGTTTTCTCTTCATGGCTCCTTTAACGTTTAGTGTTTGGGGAGTTGGTGGTAGTGAATGCGGTGTATCAGCAGCTTCTTGACGTAGTTTGAATGAGTCAAGGATATAAGGCGCGTTCGTAGCCTCCCATAACTTGTAACGGTGAAAGTGAGCACTGGGGTTTGTAGCAATAAAGAAAAGCACTTTATTTAGAGGGCGAACTTGTGCCCGTAAGTCTGCTGTCACCGCTAGCTACAGCGTCCACCGAAACTGCTCCTTCGTCTTTTCTCTTCGCCTTTTTCTCAGCTGCTGGCTTCAACGTCCTCACTTCGAATACTGGGTGTGGGCCGCTGGGTCTGCCCGGCAATGATGATAATAATGCCGTGGCATTATTCTGTGTCGGCTTTGTGGCGCAGTGGGTAGAGCACCATGTACGTTGCGTTCCGCCCGCAGGGTCGAGGGATCGAAACCAGGCGCCGGATAGTATTTTTTTTTATATAGTGTAAGCGGAGGGGTGCGGACTACGACTACGGACGTCAACGCGGGTGACATCGTGAGTTACTGAAATGCTCTGCATTTAAAAAAAGGCATAGAATCGCACGTCCTACCGTTTCCTCGACTAGAGGGCAGAGTCACCGGGAAGACCTTAACTGGAGTTTTAAAGCGAAGCTTTCTACGCCTCGTTGATGACGTTGTTCATTGCTCCAAACGCAGTGCAGGAGAGCCAACTTTACTCAGTTGGTTTCGCACAACGATGATGATAAGCGAAGGCACATCAAGCACCTCAAGAAACAAAACGCTTCCCGTGTTCTGTATCGAACCTGAGTCCCCCACGTTATGAAGGTGGTATTCGTTGGAAAGTTTAGCGGTCAATTTCTTCGCTTGGCAACACTGGAAACGGCCACAGACATGGCCGATGCGCCACGGACACGGCGCGGCTTGGGCCACTGCGGCCGCACGCCGAAAAAAAACACCGGCTTGCGTCATTTGCTCTGTTCCAATCCGATTCTAAACGGTGGCTTCGACAGAGATGTTATTAATCCCACTCACATTGAACTCGAGGCAATACTTTGCGTTCGGTGTGGCTGCAAACACATTCCTGAACGCAAACACATGACTGAAACACAGTCACGTGTTTCACAGTCGTGCTTAGCATGGACAAGTACCGCCATCCCGCGGAGCCCGACGTAACGAATGACGGCGCACTCGCACGGTTGCATGGAGGAGAAGAGGGGTGCCTGATCTGCGGGCGGTGCGCACAACGTCGCCTAGCAACAGACGCTTGGCCACAGATATGGCGGCGCACACTTGGTTGCCTGCATTCCACGCCATTGAATATTGGCTATACCATTGCGCCAGTCCGACACGGTCAAAGCAGGTAGCACGAGAGAAAGCTTTGCGTTTTAGTCATCTTTCTCTTGCCACTGTGCTTCCCAGCATTTTTTTTTTCGCGTTGAGGGACTATAATAATAACTCTTTCATTTTTCATTCTTCAAGATGAGGGAGGCAAGGAAAAAAGCTTGACTAGAAAACAGCTTCACCAGCCTTCCCTCCCCCCCCCCCCCCACACACACACACACTTCAAGGTATGTACAATATGACACGTTGAAGCTTTAAGCAGCCTAGTGAGAAAACACGAAACAGCACAAGTAAGATAAACGAACATCACAAATAAGAGGAAGACAAAACAATCAGCACTTGTGATTGGGCTTGATGTGGTTTTATGTGGCGGGCTGGTTTTCGTTACTTATATATACTAGCAATTGTAGCGCCACTGTTTAGCCCTTGCAGAAGTAATCAAACAAAAACAATAACCATGGTAATATTTAAATAACAATAAAAAGGAAGAAGATGATGATGATTATGTGTTGGTCGCATATTTTTCCCTCCCTCAGGGGGAAAAAATTAGTTACTTAGCTCTGCTATGCCAGGATATATGTAGCGTGAGCTAAGGTGCAGCTGGTTATTCTTAGCTTTCCTGGTTGTCTAGTATTAGCTTGATTATCGTGCTTACTGCTGCTTGAATGACACACACACACGGTATGCGCATTATGTGACACATTTATCAAGCGGCTCCGGCGCAGCGCCGCCAATCGCCCCAGAGCTAAGCTGGTTCCACAGGCGCACGCCGGTGTTGCTGCGACGCACGAGCCATCGGTTCCACACCCGGCCACCCCTCGCATGATCATCAAGTGGACCGGGCCGCCACGTTGGGAACGGAGGTCGGCGAAGACGTTGGGCACGTGGGGTGTGTGAGAGACGCCGGGCAGCGAGCAACGTTCTGTGCACCTTGTGACATCACTGCTCCTCGCGCATGCGCAGCACGCATGCTCAGCACGTCTCTCCAGGAGCCACGCGAAACTCCTCAACCTTGGACAGTGTAGCTCACGCTACAAAATAGTTCTGACGTCACTCAAAAATACCCCATATGGGAAGTATATTGATACGAATCGACGATGTCGTGTCGATTGTATTCGCACTGCTATTTACAATGAAGTGGCTAGGCTACCGCTAGCGTTCAGTGCAGCAGACGCCGCACCAAATCTCACTGTCTTCTTCCACGGACTTCCAAGCGTCTTCAGGGAGCAGCCACCTCTGTCCACGCACTCTTCTGGCACCCCGCGGCATGACGGAGCTGCGCGGTAGGACTGACGTACGTAACGGACGCAAGGGCCAGAACAGGTATTGGGTTGTGGGGTGATGATGAATAAACTTCGTGGCCTTGAGTCGAGTCGCTGGTAGGTCAACCGCCCGGTAACGAAGCAAAAATGAGTAGAAGAAAAGTGAATGGGGGTTGCTCGCAGGCGTCTGGCACACAAAAAAATTAAAGCCGTTCCACTCAATGTGAAAGCTGTCGGAAGTGCAGAGCAGTGTCTCGCCATAATGGGCTGTAGCGCCGGTATCCGCTCATGCTACCGCCCAACGCAATTCCAATTTCCCGCCTTTGCAGTGCTCGTGCGACCGCTGCCTCAAACTGCGCCAGCGGAAGTTCGGTTTTTTTAGATTCAGAGCATCTGATTCACTCGCCTTGTCCCTCCGGCGTCGTCGTCGTCGGCGGCGGCGGCGGCGTTGTCCACCCCTCCCCCATTCTCCTCGCCGCGCCAGCTGCGCTCTCCGCCGCTCACCCCCTCTCCTCTCCGATAGCGAACACTCTCTGGCGAGGGGCATTGGATTGGATTGGATTGGATTAAAGTGGATTGTGTTGGATTGTGTTGCGTCATAGCTGCGGCACGTTGCGTCATAGCCGCGGCAGACGCGATGGGGCCGGCGCATGTGCAGTACTCTCTCTTCCGCGGTTTCCTCTCCTTCGGGCACGCTGCGCATATAACCGGTGTGCCGTTCTCCGGCGAAGCAACATCCACGCTTGGCTCAAACACCTAGAGTCCACGCCGCTTTACAAGTACGCCAACGTCGTCATCGACTGGGACCGGCTTACGCAGTCCCCTCAACGTTATGCGCGCTATAAAACGCGGTCCCTTCGCCGCTCCGCCTATGCGTCGCATCTACACGGGTTCCCGCGACGGGAGGTGGGAGTTTTTGTGCTCCCTTTTTCTCCCGCACGTGCCGGCGTTGCACTGCCACTTTTTTTTCGCTTACTATCGTAAAAACCAACCCAACGAGCGTTCCTAACTAAATGAACGTGGGCGCTGCCGGTTAATTACGTGTATTTTGCCTCAAATGTACCTACAGTTTTCTTTGCTCTAAGCAACGGGAAGATGTATGACAAGCGCCAGCGGTTCACGAGTTTCGAACGCTTATGACTGCAGTTGAACCTCGATTTAACGAAGTCAGCCGGACCAGCGAATTGTTTCGTTAAATCGGAAACTTCGTAAAATCGAGAGAACGACAAATTTATTGCCAAGTGAAAAAGATCGCGATTTTCGCCTGCGCGCACTTCGTGAGCAGTGGTAGCACACACACACTTCTCGTAGCTGGCCAGTGAAGTCAAAGCGTCCTCGGCGCCTTAGTGTGCCCACAAGGTCGACGATGTTTATCAGCTGGCTTGGTGTGGGCACGGGAGCTTCGACAGTATCCGAATCGTTCGCATCTTCAGTCTCCTCTTGTGCATCGGAAACAAGCGGCACTATCTCCTTGTCGTGGAGAACTTCTGGTATGTCAAAGTCTGTGTCTGCGTCGGCGTTCACGAAGTGGTCGAAGTTCTTATCTGCGGCCACCTCGTCACGCCCACGAAGCTATTCCGAACAACTAGGTGATGCCTATTCCTGCTCGTGCTACGGTCTCGTGGAGCCCGACGTAGTCTGGGAAGTAGAAGTGTGGAAGCCAGCATGCCGGAAACAGTTCACAACGATCGAGGGCCGGGCAGCTCTCCACGATTTTCCCGGAATGCTTCGTTAAATCGAGTTTGGCGGCGAAGTTTGTTTCGTTATTTCGAGTTCATAAAAGCATTAAGCCTATGGGTGACTGCAGGTGGAATTCGAATTTGTTCGTTAAATCGGGAAATTCTTAAAATCGGGAAATTCGTAAAATCGGGTTTCGTAAAATCGAGTTTCAACTGTATATAAACCGCTTGGCTTTCGAAGCATCTGTGGGACGCTGCGACGACAGCCGCTACGACGGAACGCCTTGCGGGCCTACTTGGGTCCAGCGAGTGAGCTACGACGACAAGGAGAGCCTCTAAAGTGCTCTGCACTTAATAAATTGATTGGTTGATTATGAAATTTAACGCGCCGACGCGTCACAGGCGATAAGGCGCGCCGTAGTGGAGGGCTCCGGATTATTTTGGATCATTAACGTGCGCCGAAATCTCGAACACACGGGCGTTTTCGCTTTTCATCTCCAACAGAAAAGCGGCCGCAGCGGCCGGGGGTAGAACCCGCGTCCTTGGGCTCAACAGACACAAATAAATAACCGCACTAGCCACTGCCTTCACGTGTGGTCCAGGGACCGTACTTGAAGTGTCGTGACGTCTTTTGTCGGTTCCCAGCTCTTGCAAAGCTGTTCCCGTTTAGTGGTTGATTTGGCGAAAGGTATTATCGGTCGCCGTGCGACGAACCCCTTCACCGCCAGCAAGGTCGTGCGTTCGGTACCCGACTTCTACCAGTCAAAGCGCCTCCTCCCACGCCCCATTTTCCTTTTTTTGCGTGTTTTCGTCTCGCCGCAGCTGCCAGTCGTCCGAAACCGAAACGGAAAAGCTTTAAAGGACTCGGAGGAGAGGTAGCACCACCGACAACCAACGCGTGTTCGAACGGCGAAAGGCGCATCCTCGTCTTACACCTCTGCGCCGGAAGTCAGCATCGATTAGCAATTAACTCCTTTCCGACACTGGGCGCCGACAAACCCCTCGGGCGACGTTATCACCTTTTATTCTGCTCGTTTATTTATTCCACCGACCGCCCGTGCCCTTCCTGTACTTGACTCTTAGTAGTAAAAGGACGAGGATGTGCCTGCGAGGTGGAAAAAAGCGCTGACGGTTCGAAGGCGGCAGACACGGAGGGAGCAGTGCAGACGACGAACACCCCCTAGGCAACGCTGCCTCGAGTAAAAGGTTTTCTGCGCCAGTTATAACTGAGCTCTCCGAGTAGTGTCTAGGAAAAGAAACTCCCTAATAGCATCTTTGGGCATAATTAAGGATGACAAAGATTGGTCGCCTAACGGAATAGTAAAGGAAAGAAAACGGGCGAGGCGGCTAGGCGGTGTTCCGCAGGGGCTCGCGCAAATAATCCCTGTCGGCATGTGCTCGACGCGGTGGTGTCGGCCGGTGCGGTTTCGCTTCGCGGCTGTTCTCGCTTCGTTCCGAGCCCGTCGTGATTCGGCGGGTCGGCGTGATGTTAGGAACTCCGGCGTCAGCGATGCTGGGGCCCGCAAGGTCGCGTGTTTGGTCCGCTGCCTTCGCATGCACCGAGCCTAATTCCTGTCGCCGGCACGGGGCCGTTTGGCTTTGTATACAGTTGAGTGTAGCGCCGCGCTCAGGTTTCCGCGCAGTGCGGTCAGCCGCGCTGCAGCCGGGGGACTTCCTTTGCACGATAGAGGTACGTGCTGTTCGCGAGCCGTCATTGCTCGGCAATCGTGGGTGGTCAGTTTCTTGCATTTCTTTTATCGTCGTTAATACCCGCTCCACAGTGAGCTCTTGTTTCCCAGCATTAAAGTTCTTATCAAAAAAAAAGAAAGAAAGAAAGCGAGAGCGAGCAGTAACGGTAGACGCATACACAGTTATAAAAAAAAGCGCGCATCAGAAATAATTGAATCTTTGGAGGCGTACTGCGATGTGTTCGAAACATTATCGGAATCACTCAGTCTGCAGGAATTGTGGGATGTATTTAAAGCTAAGCTATTTTGTCTCCGTGATCTGTCTGTGCCTTCATGAATGACTGCGAGAAAAAGCAAAAGTGAGCCCTTTTAAATATGTTATTGATGTTAAATATGTTCTAGGCTCTATTTGCCGCTGATATTTTGCAGGTGCATGTGTGTTCACACCAATCTATCACCGAAGTTATCTCGCCTTCAAAATTTTGTGTCAGTGCTCCTTTAACAAAATCAGGATGAGTGAAAACTTCAAAAATTACGAAATCTAAAAAAAAATCAACCTTTCTCCTGCCGGACTCGCACCTGTGCCTTTTCGCTCAAAATCAGGTGCGTACACGTAGCCGGTGCAGCACCTGTAGAAACAAGTTTTCGGGAAATATTTGTCTCCGAGAATCTCCGGGTGGCGTGCTTAGCCAATCAATCAGAGGCTGCCGTGAGAAATTTCTGACGGTAATTCTCATGGTTGCCGTGATAATACACGATCTAAAAATAATGGCCGTAATCTTTTTTTTTTTTCTTTATTGCATGGAAATTTTAGAAAACTTAAGAAGACAAGACACTTAACACGCAATAGGAACACTAACAGACAGCAAAGGGCAAGGGCATTAGTCGGCCATTGAGTTTTGATCTTTAATGGCCCTAATCTTATTGTTTCGAGAGTTTCTCTGCCGCTTAATTAATGTCTGCTTGAGAAATTTCCCGCAGATCGTGGCGGGAGATACGTATGCAAACGTCGGGTTTCTTGCGAGGTGAATGTTACACCTGTTCAACCTTCTGTTATAGTACTATACTTCTGTACTGCGCCCTCAGTGGTCGTAGATAGATCAGCTACGATATGAGACCCCCTATTCATGCTGGCATCTTCTCAATTAGCCGGAAGGCGTCGCCAGTTCAGCGGCGGATACCGCTCATCGCGAAGGGAAACAAAAAGCCATAAGGAGCAGTGCGGAGGCTGACATTAGAAGCGATAAGCCACACCACCGCGAAGGCGCCTCTGTACCCTTTCCCACTATGTTCCTCCTTCTCTTTGTCTATACTGCTTATCTACGACCGGTGTACAATATTGCTCGTATCTCGGCCGCCGCAGCGCCCTTTCCCGCCACCTCTCACTCTAATCTCGCGTGTGGCAACGCAAAGCTCCCCTTCCCTCCTTTACCTGCCGTCACAGAGTTGAGAGCTCAGACCGCACTCGCAAGCTTACGGGACAGAGAGAATTATGGAGAGGGCGAGAGAAAGCTGGAGAGAACGGAGCTGTGAGCTGGCGGCGAGGAAGGCGTGTTGCTTTTGCGTGGGAACTGTGGGAACGTTCGTCCGTTTATTGCTGCACGCGCGCGTGTCGGAGTCAGTTTAGAGGGTGTAGCGCTTCCGACGGTCGCCCCCCGGGGCGCAGACTTCGACAGCGGAGCCGCAAGTTTAGCCGTACGCGCTGTGTAGAATGCGCCTGTTAGGCGTGTGGCTAGTTTTTTTGCCAGCGCGGAGCTTGCGCGTTCGGTAAGGCGTCGCACGTTGCGCACGCAGGCGGGCAAGCAACGGTGCAACCGGGCAGCCGTCATCTTCCGGCCGCATCCACGGCAGGTTTCGAGGAGCGCGCCATGGACTCCCAACGTCCCACGTCCCTGTACGCCGAGGAGTCCGCCGCCCAGGACGCCCAGAAGCGGCTCGTGGCGCTCATGGACCGCACGGGCTACCCGATGGTCCAGGACAACGGACAGCGGCGCTACGGGCCACCGCCCGACTGGACGGGCGGCCCCCCGCCCAAGGGCTGCGAGGTGTTCATCGGCCGCCTTCCGCGAGACGTGTACGAGGACGAGCTGGTGCCGTTCCTGGAGCAGGCGGGCCGGCTGTACGAGGTGCGGCTCATGATGGACTTCGCGGGCTCGAACCGCGGCTACGGCTTCGCCACGTACTCGTGCCGGGAGGAGGCCAAGAAGGCCGTGCGCGAGCTGGACGACCGCGAGATCCGCGCGGGCGGGCGCGTGGGCGTGTGCGTGTCGCTGGACAACTGCCGGCTCTTCGTGGGCGGCATCCCTCGCGAGCGAAGCCGGCAGGAGGTGCTGGACGAGATGCAGCGCCTGACCCGCGGCGTCGTGGACGTCATCCTGTACCCGTGCCTGGCCGACCGCACCCGCAACCGGGGTTTTGCCTTCGTCGAGTACACGGACCACCGGGCCGCCGCCGTGGCCCGCCGCCAGATGGTCCCGGGAAAGATGACCCTGTGGGGATGCCACGAGGTGGCCGTCGACTGGGCAGAGCCGGAGCCCGTCGTCGACGAGGAGACCATGCAGAAGGTGAGCGGCCGGAACACGTCTCTTGTCTTTTTTTTTTTTTTCTCTTCTTTTAACGCAACCAGTGCGTGAGGAGGAGAGAGCGCGGGGGAAAGGTTTAAGAATACTGCAGAGCTTAGCCCCACTCATGGCGGGCTTGCTACTTCAGATGGGGGTGAGCACAGCGAGGCGAACAAATAAAAGGAGAAACCACGAGGTAAAAGCTTGTGGATAAGTGCGAGAGGAGGATTTAGCAGTGTCCGTGACTGGTCGGGGTTGTGGAGGTACTTTCATTTTGTGGAGGTACTTTCATAAAATACTTTCATTTTAAGTGAAAGTATCTTGATTCACCGCATGAACACTAACACTGACGCTGTGTAATTTGGTTCCATAGCTGGTGTGGGTTGAGCTTGAGAAAGTGAGGTGCACTTTTTGGTAGAAAAAACTTGCGCCGAAATTCAGAGAATTATCTACTCGTGCGTAGCAGCATTCTTGTGCCTCTTGTCTTGAGTGTTTTTTTTTTACAGCCGAAGATTTTGGTTTTTCTAAATCCTGTCCGACCAATTATCCCCGTTTACGCTGTTATAAGGACTAGAGGTGAAACTGCCGCGAAATTTGCATTATTATGGAAATGCCCTGCGTTATACGTTTTGCCATTTTCCGTAATTTTTAAATATTTTTCTATTTTTTTTTTAGTTTTTCAAAATTTTGTCTGGCCAATCATCTCAATTTACGTTATAGCGGTTACGTTTGGAACTTTCCCGAAATCTGCATTATAGTGGAAATGCAGGGCGTTACACGATTCGCCAGTTTCCGTTATTATTTGACATTTTTCTTGAACTGTTTACTTTTCCAAATTTTGTTCGACCAATTATTCCCATTTAAGTTATTATAACGATTATAGGTGAAACTTCGCAAAATATGTATTATTTGTGGAAAAGCCATGCGTAATGCGTTTTGTCATTTCTGTAATTTTGTTGTATTTTTATTATTTTTCAGTTCAAAATTCTGTCCGACCAATTATCTCCATTTGCGCTATTATAACTATTATTGGTGAAACTTTCGCGAAATCTTCACTGTTGTGGAAATACAGGGCGTTACGCGATTCATCAGTTTCCGTAATTATTTTATATTTTTCTTATTGCCCAGTTTTTCCAAATTTCGTTCGACAAATTATCTCCGTTTACGCTATTGTAACGATTATAGGTGAAACTGGCGCGAAATCTGCATTATAGTGGAAATGCAGGGCGTTACACGTTCCGCCATTTCCCGTAATTCGTTTTATTGTTCTTATTTTTAGTTTTTCAGGATTTCGTGTGACCAGTTATCTACGGTACTATAGCGACTACAAATGGAACTTCCGCGAATCTGCATTTATTTATTTATTTATTTTTTCGGAAACGCAGGGCGTTACACGGTCCTGGCTGTGGGGGTATCTCGGCAAATAATGCTACGCATTAAAAATAAAGTACAACTCCCCGGTGAATCATTCTTCACTGGCCATTGCTTATTACCATCGTTAGTACTGCTATTCTCAGTTCCGCGTGGTTTCATAGAACGCGTAATATATGATTATCCGGTTTGCTGCAGCCAGAGTGCGCTCGACTGCTTGGAGGACACAGCGATGCATTGGACCGACAAAAGACTTCAGTACAATCCTTAATTGACCCTAAATGCAGCTTTAAGATGCCTCCTGGGCTCAGCAAGCGTGAAGAAGCTGTACTGCAACGTCTACGTCTAAACGTGGCACTGCGGCAATTCCTCTGCAAAATTCAGCAGGACTCTTCGCCACTCTGTTCAACGTGCCATGTAACAGAATATATCAAACATATCTGCATCTGTTCCAAGTTCACAATGCCAAGGCAGACTCTGCTTACATCTTTGTGCGTGCCATACCACGCAGGCCTTGAATTGAGGGCACTTAATTGTCCCAAAGCTCTGTTGGTGTTCTTGCGTAGCACTGGCTTGGACCAAGTGTTGTGATAAACTTCACGGCCAAACTCTGTGTATGTACTCGAAAATTCGCGCGCATCGCGTCGTTTGTTTTATTTATTCATTTTAATTTACAGACCGTCAAGTTTTTGAATTCTTCAAATGGCGTTGCAAGCTAAGCGAAATGGATCGGCTAACCTCGCTTTTACCATTGCAACGTTGCAACGTGCTGTTTCTCTAATTTTTTTTTTGTAAATTGAACCTTTTACACAGATATGTGTCCGACTGCCGTTAGTAGTTTGTATTCATATGTGTTGAGTTTCGTTGTTTGAATTGCATCCCGCCCTATGTAATGCCCTTTTGGGCCTTTAGGGTATTCAAAATAAATAAATAAATAAATAAATAAATAAATGCATTCTCTCTCTCTCTCTCTGAGGAAGTACAGTAAACTCCCGTTACAACGAAGGGCTCTGGACAGGGAAACTGGCTTCGTTAGAAGCGATACTTCATTAAAAGCAAGGATAGTTTACCCTCTATGCATTACAGTGAAGAGCGTAGAAAACTTGGAATAAAGCGATTTCGCTTTAAAGACGGTTTGCTCTGCGAAATAGCGCTGATCTCCATTCGTGAGTGAGTGTTGGCTCTGTGAATACCTGAGTGGCCGGCTTGTAGCATATAGCGATTTCCGAAGAAAAGAATGTGTTGTTACTGCGTACACGTACAGTCGGTGCAACGCTTATCTAGAACAGCGATTTTAACTCCCAACTACAGTTACATCTGAAAACCGCGGGAACATACTCTTCACAAATATGTTGGACACAGAAGGCGCGGTAAAATAGTTTTCTTCAAATCCCGCTCCGTCGATGCACGGGAAGGCTGAAAGTATACGAAAGCTGTGTTACGTCTGACGAGCGTTTTACCGACTGAACGTCACGGTGCATTGTCATCATAAGCCGCTGCTCATGAAGCAGTTAATAAGGATGGATGGCAACGAAAAGTGGCCAATTTAACGCGTACGCATCTTCTGGCTAGTTGCCGAGCCAGCCCGCAACTCGAAAAGTGTAACGCGAATTGTATCTGCACAAAAATCCGTAATTTGGCGGAGGTATTTATTCGTTGTAATAGTGTCAATGTAGACGATTGACGGTTGTACAATTCATAAGGAACAAGTGCAGCAAATAAAAATTGAAATGGACAGGATGCTCTTCATAACGATAACATCGGGTATTTAAAAAAAAAAGGCCCTTGGCCATATTTTCGAATAAGCCAGCTCCATCACGGGATCTGGATTTAAAAAAAAAAAAGAAAGACAATGATCTAACGAAGTCACTAAGTTCGATCCAACGTGTTTTGTCCACTTCGACCAGTTGCAACGTACTGTTGGGGAAACAGAAAATGGTCATGGGAATGGTTGCGCGTTAATGCGTGGCCAACCTTCAGAATTTGTGTTTTTTTTTTTTCCTTCGGGCGTGTTTAGAATGGACGACATTAGAAGATCGTGGAGTTTCGAGTAGCCAGGCTTCCCAGCGAGTCCGGTGATTAGATCTAAGCACGACTCAGCCTCGTGTGCTTTTGTTTATGTTCTCCACCAGAGAAGCACCGTAAAGTGACTATCATCTCGGGCGTGTTTAGAATGGACGACATGAGAAGATCGTGGAGTCTCGAGTAGCCAGGCTGCCCAGCGAGTCCGGTGATTAGATCTAAGCACGACTCAGCCTCGTATGCTTTTGTTTATGTTCTCCACCAGAGAAGCACCGTAAAGTGACTCTCATCTCGGGCGTGTTTAGAATGGACGACATGAGAAGATCGTGGAGTCTCGAGTAGCCAGGCTGCCCAGCGAGTCCGGTAATTAGATCTAAGCACGACTCAGCCTCGTGTGCTTCTGTTTAGGTTCTCCACCAGAGAAGCACCGTAAAGTGACTCTCCTCTCGCCAATGACAACAAAGAGCGCGCTTTGGCTAAGCGCGTCAACTCTGGCCTTGCAAGGCATGCATCGTTCGGAGGGTTGCTCCTGGGTGTCCGTATACCGGGTTGTTATCGGCCGTAAAACAAACGAGTGCTTTCTCCAACCCCGCCCATCCGAGCTCGTCGCAGATTACGGAGCAGGCGCCTTTCGGAGTGTCGCAATTCAACAAAGAGAAGACCTAAAGAAGTGGCCGCGTACAAGTTACGCGTGCTTCGGAACATGGGCGCCGTTCTCCTCATTTCGAACATCGTGTGTTCGAAAAATAAAAAATTCCCCCGCATTTTGAAACGTACGCGCAGCAACTAACTCGGCAAAATTGGCATAGCACATGCGATCGCATGGACTGCGAAATAGGCCTTCGCAAAACCTGGAACATCTTACGCTGTCTGATTGACCCCGAAAATAGTAAAACTACTCAAAGAAACAACATCAGCATACTTCTCCATAAATTTCAGGGGACAAACACGGAATTGCTCAAAGCCATTCAGGACAGATACATTGGCGACTGCACCCGCGAGAGGCTTCCTCCGTACGTGGGCAACGAAAATGCTCTTCTTGACCGGCCCATCACTATAAGTGAAGTTAGGGGAGCTATCTTGGCATTGCGCACTCGCTCTGCTCCTGGC
Organism: Haemaphysalis longicornis; assembly: GCF_048455015.1. Classification (NCBI taxonomy): domain Eukaryota; kingdom Metazoa; phylum Arthropoda; class Arachnida; order Ixodida; family Ixodidae; genus Haemaphysalis; species Haemaphysalis longicornis. The sequence continues at coordinate 117,361,055 of NW_027526225.1, forward strand.
CCGGACGGAATTACAAATAAAATGCTCAGAAACCTAGATGACGAGTCCGTTGCAGCCCTCACACGCTATATGAACGTATGCTGGGAGACTGGGCAACTACCACCTCAGTGGAAAACGGCCATGGTCGTTATGATACCTAAACCGGGCAAAAAAATCCAGATTGAAAACCTTAGACCTATTTCCCTCACTTCCTGCGTAGGGAAACTATTGGAACACGTTGTTCTATATCGAATCACCAACTATATGGAAGACAATAGACTTTTTCCGCACTCTATGATCGGGTTCCGTCCAAAACTCTCTACGCAGGATATCATGCTCCGTCTTAAACATGACGTCATCGACGGGGAAAGCTGCTCCCCTCTAGATACCAGAGCTATATTGGGATTAGATTTAACGAAGGCGTTCGACAACGTTAAACACTCGGCAATTCTTGACAACCTCGGCCGACTGGGCCTTGGGAAACGGGTATACAACTACGTAAGTAACTTCCTATGCGAACGCACAGCTACTCTAGCTGTAGGGGGACTCCAATCAGATGTGATCAAGCTTGGGAGCAGGGGAACTCCACAGGGTTCAGTCCTTTCCCCGTTTCTTTTCAACGTAGCCATGATGGGGCTTCCCGAAATACTGCAAAAGATCGATGGTCTCCAACACAGCCTCTATGCGGACGATGTCACGCTTTGGGTCAGCGGAGGCAGTGACGGGCAAATTCAGGACATCTTGCAACAAGGCATTGAGGCGGTGGAGCGGTACGTAAGTCCCAGGGGCCTCAGTTGCTCCTCGCAAAAGTCAGAATTGTTGCTCTACAGGCCCACTAGTAGGGGTAGACGTACCGACCCGAACCCCCCGGTTGTGAATATTTTCGCGAATGGAACGCAGCCCATCCCCACAGTGTCCAGTATACGGGTTCTCGGTCTCCGAATACAGGCCAATGGACACAACTCGGAAACCGTCCTCGCGCTCCAAAAAAGCGTGCATCAGACTACCCGACTCGTATCGCGAATCGCTAACCGGCATCACGGTATGAAGGAGCACAACCTTGTTCGATTAGTTGAAGCCTTCGTCCTCAGTAGGGTAACCTACGTCACCCCTTTTCTACACCTCAGAAAGGACGAAGAACTCAAAATTGACGCCCTTATTAGACGGGCGTACAAGCAGGCCCTCGGCATCCCGATCACTGCTCCGACCGAACGTTTCGAGGCGCTGGGGCTTCACAATACCCTTAGCGAACTAATAGAGGCTCAACGGCTGGCTCAACGGGAACGGCTTAGCCACAGCCAGACGGGTCGGCATATTCTCGGCTCCCTGGGCATCAACCACCTGCGAACAGGCACTCACAAGATACCCTTGGTTCCCGAAGTGCGCGATCAAATTCACATCCCACCGTTCCCTAAAAATATGCACCCGGTTCACAATCAGGAACGCAGGCAGGCAAGGGCGAAAGCCCTGCACAAACGATTCGGAAATTCGGAGGACGTGCTGTACGTGGACGCGGCTGACTATCCGGGTCGCAATGCTATGGCAATTGCAATAGTCAATCACCAGGGCAATTCCATCAGCTCCGGGTCGGTCCGCACGAGCGAGCCGGAGGTGGGCGAAGAGGCGGCCATTGCCCTGGCAATGGCGGCATCCGCAAAAATCAAATACGTGGTGAGCGACTCAAAGTCTGCTATTATAAATTACGCAAGGGGGCGCATCTCCCCAGAGGCATCTGCAATTCTAAGGATTGGGCTCAACAACATTCAGCGTTCGGGCAAGATATGTCTAATATGGGCACCTGCACACTCTGGCCTGGCTGGGAATGAATGCGCGCACGACGCCGCTCGAGGATTTTCTGACCGAGCTGGTGACGACAACAACGCTCATTCACTTCGCTGTTCGGGTAGGGATCGCCTTGTGTCCTACAGGGACATAACTAATCATTACAGGCTAGAGCGGACCCGCTTCCCCCCGGCTCATCCTACCCTCAGTAAATGGCAATCCGTGGCTTGGAGACTTCTACAGACCAACTCGTATCCCAACCCGGTTGCGTACAGTCACTGTTACCCTGGGCAATATTCTGACAAGTGCCACCGGTGTAAGGACAGGGCAGACTTAGCCCACATGCTGTGGGCTTGTCCACAGGCGACAACGTTAGGTCGCAACATCGCTACTGTAGAGCAATGGGAGACCGTATTGCTCAGCTCCGACCCAGCTGATCAAGTCTGGGCCATTCAGCTGGCCGAAGACGCTGCTAGAGCCCAAGGGCTCTTGGCCGACGTCTAGGACTACTGGCTGTTATGCAATAAAGTTTTCACTCACTCACTCCCCCGCATTTCCCGGAGGGGGAGAATGTGAAAGTGCGAATGCATGGTTGTCGGCCCGCTTGCGGCGCTTGCGCTCGGCCCCCGCAGCCCACCGCCTCGCCGCCTTCTCTTCCATCTCTTCCATCGGGTTTGTAGTATCACGTGTACACCACGCAGTTATCAAGCCGCTATAACGCCGCTGAGTCGCCAACGCACGCCGCTGACGACGTAGTTTGACTGCGTTAAAGATATAAGGCGCGTTACTAACACTGATATCAGCGTCGCGTCCGTAGGCAATAAAGGAAAAAAAAAAGTCCGTGGCTTAGTCGGTAGAGCGTCTAGCTGCGGCCGCAAAGTCCTCGGATCGAAACCTGTCGCCGGATGCTGTTTCTTTTTTAAGTATAGAGGAGCACTGCGGACGCCGCCGACGCCGCCGCCGCCGCCGCCGGCGGTGGATGGTTTGGGGTCGCTTATAAAGTAAAGTGCATTCGCACTTTATAAGCGACCCCAAACCATCCACCGCCGGCGGCGGCGGCATCCGCAGTGCTCCTCTATATTTAAAAAAGAAACAGCATCCGGCGACAGGTTTCGATCCGAGGACTTTGCGGCCGCAGCTAGACGCTCTACCGACTAAGCCACGGACTTTTTTTTTTTCTTTATTGCCTACGGACGCGACGCTGATATCAGTGTTAGTAACGCGCCTTATATCTTTAACGCATTCAAACTACGTCGTCAGCGGCGTGCGTTGGCGACTCAGCGGCGTTATAGCGGCTTGATAACTGCGTGGTGTACACGTGATACTACAAACCCGATGGAAGAGATGGAAGAGAAGGCGGCGAGGCGGTGGGCTGCGGGGGCCGAGCGCAAGCGCCGCAAGCGGGCCGACAACCGTGCATTCGCACTTTCACATTCTCCCCCTCGGGGAAATGCGGGGGAATTTTTTTAAATATAGAGGAGCACTGCGGACGCCGCCGCCGCCGTTGCCGGCGGTGGATGGTTTGGGGTCGCTTATAAAGTTCATTCGCACTTAAAAAAAAAGGGTGTGCTTAGAACCGAAAAACCACGGTATAAATCCGTTGGCATACTTATGTAAGTCGGGGAGGGCGAACCGCTCCCGGCGTGTTTCCAAACGCTTCGCGGCACGGAGCACCCACGTGACATGTGTGTTGTCACTGCGCGCGCTTACTCGTTTGAACGCCCGCTAAAAGGAGCCAACCGTTCGGGCTGTGTGGCCTCGATTTTTTTTTGTGCACTGAGCACTGGCTCTGACGGCTCGGGTTCGAGCCCCAGCAGGTCTATCTTCTAGGTTTTTTTTCTCGTGGCTTATCATTTTTCTAAATTTTTTTTTCTTAACTCAAATCTGTGTTGTTTTGGTTAATAATAGTGATTTGGTATGTTCTAGGTCGCTTTCGGTTTGGGGCGCAGTCAATGACGACGTTTAATTACCGTTCTGTATCACGCGAACAGACGTGTCACGTGGGTGCTCCGTGTAGCGAAGCGTTTGGAAATACGCCCCCCTCCATTGCAGCTATTTTCGATCACGAATAGAGGCAGGGGATGGTGCAACCAATTCTGCCTATCACGAAGAAATAGTGACAACCGATATTTTTGTGTCGCAAGCTATGCCCGGCTTTCGATGTGTGATCTCACCGCGACGACCAGCCACTTTGTAATATCACTAGGGGGGAGTAATATTCGGAAAGTTGTGTAGGGTACGCCATCATCACGAAGTTTTTATTTGAATAAATTTTTGCCTTGGTTTTACTCGCGTTCTCACTTTCCCGTGGTGTTTTTTTTTTTTTTTTTCGAGAAAGGGAGGGGGGGCTCCCCCGGACTGATATCCTCCGTACGCCGCTGGCGTAGACCTCTGAAAGTTACGACTTTACGGTTACCGAGCTCGTGTTCGTTGTCTTAAACCCGTTCGCACGCTTTCGCTGTATAGCGCGCGGTAGTAGACTGACGCGGATTTATTACGGCGCCTCTTGTACACGGAAGTTGTGGAACACTTGTGAACGCACGAGTGCGTGCGTGCTTCGCCACGAATGGAATTGCCGTTACCGCGGAAGCAATGTAAAAAAAAAGTGAGCTGGCATTGCTCACCACAGAACATTGCCGAAACTGAAGTGAAAGGTTCTAACATTTATGCCGTTCATCTTCTCGAATGCAGTGCACCAAAAGGGAACGAGACAAATATGCTTACTCGGTGGGAGGCTCTCTTGGCTTAGATTGCGAGCAAGTTATCTTCGTTACTAAGTGATTGTATCCTACGCTGCGTTAATTTTAGTGTGGAGTAAACGTTTGTTCACCGTCTTTCTCCAAGCGGGTTAGTCCCTTCTCGTCTGCGTGCATTCCTTGCATTGCGCAGTTGGGTGGGGACGGGGGGAATATCGGAGAGCGGCAGCAAAGGGTTATCGCACTTGTGAGCTCTGCGGACACCGGTGACCGACTGCGTTATCGCCCTCCCCTCCTACACTTGATCAAGCCTTAAAAGAGAGATAGAGAAAAAGAAACTGACGACGTTTCTGAGGGATGACCCTACTCGAGGCACCTTATCTTTCGTATGCGTGCGCTGAACTCCCTTCTCGTGCCTAGAGCCTCGTTTTACGAACAGCGCTGTTCTTGGCACGCGACAGTTTTCTTTTTGTTGTTCTTGTATATCGCTGATTGCGGACACTCACTACCTCACGTACGAGAAGAGGCCAGATATTGTGCGCGCCGCCGCTTTTTATCGTCCGCCTTCGTCCCGTATCACTGACTGCTGCACGACGCCGTTTCCAACTCGAGAAGCGCCTATAATCTATCTCTGTGTGTGGGTCGCTTTCGATGTGTCATCTCACATGATACGACGAGTGGCTCAAGATTTGGATTCACGGCTGGTTTACAAGTCACGACACAAACGCTGACGCGCCTGCAGTGCGCTCATTTGAAATCGTTTTCGAACGATTGTTTCATAGCCTGGGGGAGCGAGTGTGAAGGGGTGCGTAGCGTATCGAGGTATAAATAGCTAAATGAATGATTGATTGATTGATTGATTGATTGATTGATTGATTGATTGACTGACTGACTGACTGACTGACTGACTGACTGACTGACTGACTGACTGACTGACTGATTGATTGATTGATTGATTGATTGATTGATTGATTGATTGATTGATTGATTGATTGATTGATTGATTGATTGATTGATTGATTGAAGGGTTTAACGCGCCGACGCAACGCAGGCGATGAGGCGCGCCGTAGTGGAGGGCTCCGGATCAATTTTGACCACCTGGGGATCCTCAACGAACGCCGAAATCTCGTACACACGGGCGTTTTTTCTTTTCGCCTCGCGTCATAAAAGCGGCCGCCGCAGCCGCGAATCGACCTCGCGCATCGTGCTCAGCAGCGCAACGCCTTAGCCTCTGAGCCACCGTGGCGGGTTGATCTCTTAATTGATGCATGACATTTCAGAGGCAAATTTGTTTCGTATACATAATGGATTATTATCCCGTTAAGGGTATAACAACTAATTTCGGCAGACGAGAACACCGCAGGCTTCCTATGTGCCAGCTAAATAATATTTCGGTTCAAAAATGTTCTGTAGGAGCGCGAAAGCCTACCATAAGGCAAAAATTTAACGGGACAAATGCACAATCACGGGCGTTAACAAGAACGTGAAGACCCGCCGCCGTGGTTCAGTGGCTAAGGTGTTGCGCTGCTGAGCACGATGTCGCGGGTTCGATATCCGGCCGCGGCGGCCGCTTTTCTGATGGAGGCGAAAAGCAGAAACGCCCGTGTGTACGAGATTTCGGCGCACGTTAAAGATCGCCAGGTGGTGAAAATTAATCCGGAGCCCTCCACTACGGCGCGCCTCATCGCCTGCGTTGCGTCGGTGCGTTAAACCCCACAATCAATCAATTAATCAATCAAAAGAAAGATAAGCAGTCGTAGATGAGTAACCAGCGCAGGCTATAGTGGGTATATGCCATCACACCGTTTTAGAGCGGGGAATCCTTTAGTTGCAATCGTCATCGGTGCACAAACTCGTGCGATTGAGTAGGCAGCGTTGAGCCGGGATGCCCCGGCGAGTAGTGTCCCCCCGGTTACTTGCTTTGCTCGAAGGGTAGCTTCGCCGAGCAGCCTTGTCGTCACGCGGGAAGGAATGCGGCGCCGGGGGCCGGGTGGTGGTGATGGCCCATAAAGACGGCGCGTACCCCGATTGCAGCATGCGCGGGCACGGCATGTGCAGGGCGCATGCGCACTGCGCAGTCGGGTCCAGATACCTGACGCCGCTATCGGAGCGTACGCTACCCGCTATGCTAAAACTCTATGCTAAAGCTGGAATGTGTTCTAGTTTGAGTGGATTCCGGGCACGCGTCAGACTCGGTGATAATTCGAAATCGCGGCGTATGTCGCGCCGTGCGGTAATTCTTTCCCGACACCTTGCTGCATAACCGTTTATTTCCTCGTTGGCGCGTTTTCTGTCCGCCGGCATTGTTCTTGTGGGATTAGATTACAGCGATCATCGATTCGTGCGCCGTTGGGTCTTACGGGCGGCAACCTGATGCGCTTATCGCCCGTGTATCGGAGCCCCTTCGTGTGCGGTGCAAAAGAGCCGCGGCTATCTTCGCGTAGAGGTTTCGTTCGTTGAACCTCCCTTATACGTATTGCGAGCAATGGAACGGAATATGATAGGTGTAACATTAAGGGACAAGAAGAGAGCGGAGTGAGTAAGGGAATAAACGCGTGTTAAGGACATATTAGTAGAAATCAAGAAGAAGAAATGGACGTGGCAGGGCATGTAATGCGAAGGGCAAGATAACGGTTGGTCATTAAGCGTAACGGAGTGGGTCCCTAGAAGGCAAGCGTTGCAGGGGACGGCAGGAAGTTATATAGGCAGATGAGGTCAAGAAGTTTGCGGGGATAAATTGGTCGCAGTTAGCACAGGACCTGGGTAATTGGAGAATAATGGGAGAGGCCTTTGCCCTGCACTGGGCGTAGATAGGATGATGATGATGATGATGATACGTATCGCACGAGGACGAAGGTTGGTAGATCGATCGGAATTGATATCGATTGTTTCATTAGCTTTTTCTTCCCGCGAACGGTTACCGATTAAAATAACTTGCCATTTGCTGACTTGCAGTCGCAAGATTATGTTGAATGATGTGCGTGCCTATAAAAAATATGAGTGTTGGAGGAGCATTTATTTTCGTAAATTTTATTCACGTTCACCCTTGGCTCATGATGATTTGTGTGCTGCTTTTTAAACATTTTTTTTTTGTCAGCGTCAACGTTGATGCTGTTGCTCTGTTAGAATTGCAAGAGCGGAATTTTTCTACTGTTCCAATAATAAATAAATAGATACTCGAAAAAATTGGGTCTAATATCTCACTTAAAAGAAAACGAAATAAAAGAAAATAGAAGATCAGGGTATGAATGTTTACAGTATGCATAACGTAATTCAGACCGTTTTTAACTCGAGCTCGGTTAGCTCGAATATTCGTTTACCCAATTTTTTTTTTTTTTACTAGACCGATCATCTGTGTGCTTTGTTTTGCCTGGTGTGCTTGCTTAAGGAAGGTTTTAAGCGTATGCTCAGCTAGGATAATTCAACAGTCGTCTGCGAAAGTTTGGAAAAACATTGACAGTCGGAGGAATGAAGCATATGAAAATGCTATATCGACAGCTGGCAACTGAGGTGGACGATAAATTCATCACACCAGAGGGCGTTCCACCGCAAGCACTAACGGGTGGGTTAAATAGCTTTTTGTGAGTTAAATAAGGGAGATCTGGCTACATCACTTGTAGTATATTAGCATGATGGGGCTTGCCTGCAAGATCGGTGCGTGACGAACAAGCGTTATCAACGCCAGAATTATAAGGGCGCATTCGTTTATTTGATTTTATTCTAGGGTTTAACGCGCCGACGCAACGCAGGCGATGAGGCGCGACGTAGTGGAGGGCACCGGATTAATTTCGACCACCTGGGGATCTTTAACGTGCTCCGGAATCTCGTACACAAGGGCGTTTTTGCTTTTCGCCTCCATCAGACAAGCGGTATATATGGGCGCATTCTATTCCATTTGCGGCTACCGTGGCTTGCGTAGAGGAGACCGGGGACGTGCGATAGATTTTCTTGACTCAAATAAGTGAGCTTTGGTTACATGGCTTGTAGTATTAACATAAGTGACCTCGCCTTGAAGGTCTGTGCGTAAGAAACAAGTGTTATCACTGCCTAGATTTTCAAATACGGCCAGAACGAAACACACCCGTCAATAGTCGTTGGCAACCTAAGTTAGTGTACTGAATTCTTGCCCTCCACCAGTCGTCTGTTCTGGAGTCAGCTAGGGTTGGGGAAGCCTTGCATAAAGGTTTATCACTGCCTTACAAAATCTGAACGACCAGATTGATCATACACCGCGAATTCTCTAGACCCGTTCCCATTAGATCCTCCGTGCGGCAAGGTTGCCCGTTATCACCCCCTCTTATTCGGTTCGTACTTTGAGCCCCTATGGATTAGTATTCTCCAAAGCAGTGTCATTCATTGTTTCAAAATACCCCAGCACATTTCCACTTTCTATTCAAATCACTTACTCACTCACTCGCTCATTCACTCATTCATTGTTTCTCCCTGGCAAACTATGAAGTCAAAGTTAGCCTATACAGATGACCTTGCCTCTTTTTGTACGGACGAGAAAAGTGTTATGGAGGAAATTACGCTGACACAGCGGTTTTGTGGTGTAGGCGGAGCGGAGCTGAATCTTGAAAAAAGTTCTGGGCCATTTTCACTAACGTGAAACCTGGGGTGAGGCGAAGCATGCAGTGTAAAAGTGTGTTCTTGGCGCCTTGGCGAATTCTTGCTAACAGAGATGAAACCCTTGGAGGGTAGAGGTATACAGCTTTCCTTTATAAAAGCATCTTGTCTTTGCAGCAAGAAGCTCTCTAGCGCGAGGCGTAAACGGGTGTCCCAGTGTTACTTAGCACGCGTTACGTTCTAGCGCGATGTCTAAACGAGTTTCCTGGTGTTCGACGATTACGACGATGACAGGAAACGCCAACAGCTCCAGCCTTTAAGGGGCTTCGACCCCTAAAACCAAGAGGGTTTTAGATGGGCTGGTGCGGTACGCAACTGCGTCAATATGGAGGCATAATATGGGACTCTGAAACGATACAATACCTTGTGGTTCGAACCCTCTGCATCAGATTCAAAACAGTGGACTTCATTGGTCTTCTGCGCTTGCTTTTGTGAAGCGTAGAACGCCGGCATGGATGGGGCGGGAGCTGTCTATATTACCGTGGGCATAACTGTGCTATGTATTTCTCGTTTCCAAACTTGTTCATGTTCTGCAGGTCCTTTGCTGTGCACGAAATAAGGCTCAAGCATTTCATGGAGTGTTGGCTACCTTCGTATGGCGGTACAGTGGGAGCCCATGCGCCGCGGTAACTTTTTTCCTCCCGTTAAGGTCTGGCGGTGTCGGATTGGTGCATTTGTTTGTACATCAGCTCGTGACGCGGTTCTTCTTTTTCAAAATTTCTGATTATCCGTTTTTAAAGGTTTTTATTTAGCATAAATTGAGTGTTCGTTTGCATTTTTATATTTGCTTCAATCCAGCCCGAAAATCCTAAGCCGCATTGGGGATTTCTTAAATTGGCCCCAAATAGGCTTCCGAAGGTCGCCATTTCAATCGCACAATCGCCAGAGTGCCCCTTCACGACAACGTATAGCAAATATTACACATCTGCGTAAAGCAGAGGCCGCACAAACACGCCAAAAAGATAATTTCTTTCCTTGTTTACCTACTGATCCTCGTCGCCATCCTATCCTGCCGCACCCTGACGGGCGGCAGAATTCTGACTCTATGGCGCACGAAGCACTGAACGGTACGGCGCCGCTATTGGTGGGCCCCTTTAAAAGCTGCAGCCAGTCAGCGTTCCCGGCTCTGGGGGAAACACGGGTGCGGCTCCGGCGAGCGGCGCTCCGGCACCGGTGGCACGCAATGGCTGCGCGGCGTATCTTAGTAGGGACGAATGTCGATCGTCGCCTTCCGTCACACGAGGGACACACGTCCGTCCGAGCAATCCGGTTTCCTACGCGGCGCGTCAAAATGCCCAGCAGGCTGGATGCGTGTGAGAGAGGGCAACGCGGCGGGTCATCCGGCAGCCAAACCGGTTCTCGGCGGGGAGACGCTTGCGAGAACGCGTGCTTTTCCGCCCATGTGTTTAACGTTGAAAAATACGGAGCGTCTCTGCACTCGGAAACGCCGCTACACGCGCGACCGCGGCAAGCATCGCCGCTCTCAAGAGCGCCAACACGGGCCGTCGCCCGGGCCTCGACGTTCTGCCCGTCGAGTTTTACGTGAAGTTTTTGGGAGCTGCTCGTTGTGGCGCTTGCCGCTATTGTGGACCGGGCGATGGGTCGGGGTGGGTAGCCAGGTCGCTCTCCCAAGGCCTGATCGTCCTGCTTTGCAAGGACGAAACGAGGCGCACGGACCACTGATCTCCACCAGAGTTGCTGGATGGCGCTTCGAGCTCTCCGGCTCCGGCGCACGGCCGCCGGAAGTTCGAGCGCTCGTCCCGGAAGTCGGGCCGTTCCAGCATAGCGCATGCTACGCATGGGCTGGTTTCGCACGCATTTCGCCAAAAATGCCTGCTTGTTGCGCCGTAAACTGCACAAGCAGACCAGAGAAGTCGTCTGGGAAGACGTTCTACTTGGAAGTATTACAATATTCTGAACGATGTGCGTGATACGCAGCGAAACGCAAATGTCATATCAGTGTCGTTTTTAAGCTGGGGCTCTTGTTACGCAGATTCCCTCGCTCTAAGCCGGATTTATACCGGCGTTGGGTGGCAAACTTGTACCCTAGTTACACGGCAAAAGTAACCGCATGTTAAGTTTAACCGTGGTTACTAAACTTTAACCGCGGTTATCGCCAACTGCGGTTTTGGATGTTGCACGCGAAATTGCAACCGCAGTCACTTGATTATGAGCGCAACAAAAATAAATTACCACACTTTTAACTTCACGATAAAAAAAGAGAAGCAGTGTAGACAAAAAGAAATATCGTTAAAGCATTCGCTTCTAACACAAACGCAATGCACTCGTGCGCGGCGAGAAGAGGGGCTTCCCCAACAGCTCGCAACCGGCTTGGTTTGCTTAGGTCTGTTCGGTGTTGGGAACTTTCATCTTAGCATCGCGGTAGATATTTGACCACCGCTATCTCTACAACTGCGAATTACAATCCATAGCACAATTTTTCACCGCACTAACATTCATTTTCTCGAATGCGGAAGTTCTTTTCCGCGATCAGATTGATTTCGAAGAGCGGCGATGCGATAAGCTGTTGCTGCCGTGGTCTGGGATGGTTCGGGCCGCAAGCAGTGCCGTGCGGGCAGGCGCGCCGGCGTGTTTACAGGCACGGCCGACGCGCACGCCGATCGTTTCCATGTGCTGAAAACGCTTCAAGATTGCCTGCTATATCCATTTCTGGCGGACGACGCGCGGAATTTGCAAATTTAGCACGGCGTTTGTCGTAGTTGATCGGGCGGATCGGGACACGAGCCGCTGCTGACGGGCAGTCGCGCTGATTGCGAGAGCGATGCAAAGAACGTAAGCGCGTCTTGGGGACAGCTTTTGGGCGCCTGCTATTTGAGAACCTTTGTCTCTTCCGAACGCCATGTGATTTTTTTTTCGCCTCCGCTGATGCGCCACCACTTGCGTCCGAACTGAATTGTGCGATTTTGAGCACTGCGGCTGCAGAAAGTGCGGTTAGCGTGACCGAACTGAGGTGCCAAGCTCAGTTTGCGCTAACCATGGTTAGCGACGTAACCGCAGTTTCGTCTGTCGTGTAACGCAGCAAACTGCGGGTTTTGTCTAACCGCGGTTTGCTTAACCGTGGTTAACTGTGCCCGTGTGCTCTCCATCCCCAGGCAGCAGGCTCTGCAGTTACCACTTTACTGACAACTGTTTTGACAGAACGGGCGCACGAACTCGGCTACAGCCTGTCGCCGTGCTCACATTGTTTTCTTTCTAGCATAAATCCCTAGCATAAATTTCTAGCATAAATCCCGTTACAGCTGCGCGCGTCGTCTCTCAAACCAAGACCCAAGTGACATTTTCGTTCTCCTTTGCAATTAAATGCTGCTTCATATTAACGTCGCATATTTCGGTATAGCATATGTTGCGATCTGAACGCAATGTGTATAGCCAAAATGCAATAAAGTGAGAACAAAATGCCAAAATCCGCCAGTCGGGACGCTTATCAGCGGTTGAAAAGCATAGCAGACGCCCGACTTCCGGGACGAGCCGTTGAACTTCCGGTGGCCGTGCGCGCGCCCGGCCGCGACAGCGGCGAAGCGCCATCCAGCAACTAAGTGGAGATCAGTGGCACGGACCTTCGTGCGTAGCGGCCCATTACCCTCCTGAACACCGACTCGTGGCGAAGTCCCTTGCCGCCTAACACCGGCGCTAGATGAGGTAGTTGGATCCTATCAGGCTTGCTGTGTCCATGGTCTTTCCGCGCAACTGCACGGATTTGCCCGGCGCGACATCCTCACCTGGGCGGAGCAGCGACGGCTACCCGGCCTGGTCTGCTCCTTCGACCAGGAAAAGGCATTTGGCCGCATGGCCCACGCCTACGTGTTCGAGACACTCGAGCGGGCGGGTCTAGGCACCGGTTTCGTTGACTTGGTGCGCGCTTTGTACAGCCAGCCGGTGTCGGCCGTTGTAGTGAACGGGTGGGTGTTCGAGGCCTTCAGGATTGGGCGTGGTGTCCGGCAGGGCTGCCCCCTGTCCCCCTCCCTGTACGTTCTCGCGATCGAGCCCCTGCTGCAGCGGCTGGCCAAAGACTCCCAGATTGGCCGTTTCCCGCTACCTGGAGGGGTCGCTAGCGACCTGCCACTGTTTGCCTTTGCGGATGACCTGACCGTGACAGTCCCAGACGAACCCTCTCTCGAGAGGGTTTTGACTGTCATGGAGGTGTCCTGGCAAGCCAGTGGGGCGCGCCTCAACCGCTCCAAGACCAAGGTACTCTGCCTAGGTGGGCCACCTCCATCCGGATAGGTGGCGGCGCTCCAGGTCGTCCCTCAGCTCGACGTTCTGGGTTATAGTTCTAACCGACCAGGCGCTGTGGCGTTGAACTGGACGGTGGCCGCGGACACTCCGGACAGCAGAGTGGCGGAGTACGGAAAACTCGTGTGCCCGCCTACCTCCCAGGCAAGCATCGTCCGGTCGCTTCTGTTCTCTGTGCTGACGTACGTGGCCACTGTCATGTCCGCCCCACCGACCTGCAGAAGCGGCTTGTCTTCCGCTTCCTCGGGGGTGGGGAGGGTGAACGGCCTGAGTGCGATGTACTGAGGCTCCCAAGAGACAAAGGAGGTTTGGGAATCTCCAAGTTCTCCGTCATGGCCACTGCACTCCACATTCGCTGGACACTGGTGGCCGTCGATTGCGACGTACCCTCACCAAGCTCTTCACGTACTTTTTTCCTTAGGAATGAAATCTCGGTCTTCTCACTAGGAGACACAAGCACCGAAGACGACCGGGTGGGCGGCGAGCAGAATTCCCTCGGGACTCGGATTATACCCGCCCCTCCCCCCCCCCCCCCCTTTCCCCCCGCCCGGGTTGGGCCGGCGCCGCAAATAAAAAAAAAAACACTGGATCCTTCGGGCTCTTGGAGGAAGTTTCCTGGGGTTGCGGTCACTGATATGATGATGGACATGTAGCGCAAGCCATTCAGACACCAGTCCAATCTGATAAGGCAGCATCTGCCTGTACGGTCGACACTTAAGGAGCCTAACTCTGCGGTGTATGCACGATACGGCGTACACCGCAGCAGCGTAAATTTGTCATCGCTAGGGGACTATTGCTGAAAATCGGTTTGTTGAAAATCGTCGGGAACGGTCCAAGCAACCACCGGACGTCCTTCGGCCGGCCACCGTACGTCCATCCGGCTCTGGCGGACGTCCGTGTGACGTCCGTTTTAGTGCCAATGGACGTACCACGTACGTCCGTGGGACGTCCGGATTTAACACTTCCGTAAGTCTAGTCGGACGTCCGAAATCGGATGTATTTTGGATGTTCAGCTAAAAGTTTCTAGAATCGCATAACGAGAAGTTCCTACAATAAATACTGCAGTGCACGAGGCCAACACACTACCGGGCAGACGGCATACATGAACACAGTGAACTTGCTTCACATGATTCGTTAGCGGCTCTCCATTCTTATATATCCTCCAAACAGATAACCGTTGGAGACCGTGAGCTGCTTCAAATAAGTAAAAATTAGCCAATTTTAGAAATATGCAGATGAAACTTGCAATATACAAGTCAGGGTGTTGACGTACAAAATCTTTTGAATTAAAAAGCAATGTAGCTTTTTCGTTTTTGCTTTTTATATTCAATTTAAGCCGGTATTTTATGCTTCGTAGTAACTTTGTACGTCCATTGGCGGATGTCATTCTGACTGGTACATCTGTGTCTGGGTGTCCGCTGTACGTCCGAAACTGTACATCCAAACATGGACGTACAGTGGCCGTCCAAGCGGGGCATTGGATGTTCGGCTGTATTTCGGACGTCCGACGGACGTCCGTGGTTGTTTGGGGTACCCGTACTTGTCACTTTCCCGTTGGTTTGAAAGAAAATGTTGCGGTCTGAATTTCTCTCGCGCAAGCAGGTTCAATAGCGTTCGGCTCGCTCTGCGTTTGCCTGCATGCTGGCGGCTGCGTCTTCCGTTTCTCACAAGTGCTCTGTTCTTTATCCTGATCCAATGCTGCCAGTGTAATCTAGTTTTTCGAAGTAATTAAACCTTCTAAAATTTTCCAACAAGCCACTTTCTTTCGATTTTCAAATAAGCAATGGCGAAGCTAACATTATCAAGTTTAGACAAATATTTTTTTTTTCGATTAGGCGATGAATAACAGCGGCTCCGAAGATTTTGTTAATTTAGGTTACCAAAAAGGCAACCATCTCAGCATTTTTAGTCACCGATTGCATTATAATGTCTTCCCGGCCGATATTATTCGCGCCGGTGTTGGATTTGCGACACTTTTGGAATGCCAGACGCGTGCTTTCAATTTTTTTACATTTGGCCTAATCTTCCCTTTTTTCCTACGCGATGTAGTAAACTCCTGAGCCGTTTTGGCCCCCCGATCCGTCCGGCGATTGATTGATTGATTGATTGATTGATTGATTGATTGATTGATTGATTGATTGATTATGAGGTTTAACGCACCGACGCTACGCAGGCGATGAGGCGTGACGTAGTGCAGGGCTCCGGGTTAATTTTGACCACGTGGGTACCTTTACCGTGCGCCAAAATCTCGACCCCGTCCGACCGACGTCTTTCCGAACTTGCGCTTTCTGAACGCCCAATAAATTCGTGCGCGGATACCAGAACGCTGCTTCGATTGGGCATTCGTGCTGGCGATGAAGTCCACGTTCCATATTCTCAAACACCGGTTTCACCGGATTCGGTTTCTAGCCCGCCTGCCGTGTCCAGTGCGCAGTGCCCTACCAAACTACACAAAGAGCTGCTCAGGAAAATCAAGCCCTTACCGTGCTCGCCGTGAGCCTGCGGCGTTGGCAACAAAAGGAGTCCCGTTACGCGCTGTGTTTTCTAGCGTCGGCGGCGTCGCGTTGCAACCGGATGTAACTTTCCCGCAGGCGCGTGCGCGGCTCGCTTCAACCTTTCTTTACTTTTTCTCTGTTCATATTAGTCATACATTACTGTTTGGTTGGGCCGAAAACCGTCCGAGAACTTTGCCCCCCGCTCGTCTCTCTGACGGTGGCGTGGCCGCCGAACACCACCTAGGTAAGAAGGCCATCGCAACGCAGTCCGGGGTGGAATGAACGCCAGTTGCGACACATTTTCCGGCCGCCTCATGAGAGAGAGAGAGAGAGAGAGAGAGAGAGAGAGAGAGAGAGAGAGAGAGAGAGATCAACGAGGAATAAATGGGCTCAATCGAATACTGCGGCGGAACGCGTGTGGTTTTGGAGTCTTTGCTATCTTATCTGGAATGCGTTGGCCCGCTCCGCGCGAACGCGCTGTTCGCGCCGCGCAAAAAAAAAAAAAAAAAAAAAGAAAAAGAAAAAGTCGCGTCGGGTTTGAACTACTGCGGAGAGGATTTCTTTCTGTGTAAACACTGAAGGACACACCACCACGCATTGCGTTAGGTTTGACATTGTTTATTTGCATGTTTCCTCGTCGCTTTTCACCGTGGTAATAGCAGTCATCGTCGTCTTCCTCATGCATGATTGGCGGAACCGAACTGTTTTCTTGGTTCAGTAGACTCTCGATAAATGGAACTTGAAGGGAGAGAAAAAGTCAGTTCCGTTTAATAACAGGAGTTCCGTTCACTGAGATATATGTGTGAAAGTGCAAATTTATGTGCGTAGACACCCTTAATACCATTTCATGGAACTCTAATTACTAGAAGGTGAGTGTAGCTGATAGTTTTTCAGAAAGAGAGAGAACTGCAAGAGGTTTAGGCGCAGCATTCACAAAGCTGATTTAGCAATAATGAGTCGCTGTGCACTATAAAATGCATCAATTATTTTTTGTTTGAGTCCTTGCAACTGCATTGTAGTAGCGAATATCTGTAGATCCTTTCGGTCGCTGTCGTTCAATAAACACCACTACTCGTTCGAGTGCAAAGGAAAACAACAGGATTTCTTTATACAGAAGTACAGACGGTTACAGCGTTCTGTCTTACACGCTTTCAACGAACCAACTGGCTCCCCGCTCCCCTCCGCCGCGGTCCCTTCTTTCGAGGGAGAGGGGGCCACGTTCCCCGGTGAAACCAAGGAGGTTGTATACAACCTCCTTGGGTGAAACAAGAACCATATGTGGCGCGCGCGCGGAATCCGCCGGTGGTCCCAGTTGACAGCCCCCGGCGGCGGCGGCGCGCGCTTTGCTTCGTCCATTCCCCGCTTCTGCGGGGTTTCTGTCTTCTTCGCGTTCTCAGACTGAATCGTCACAACATGCATCTTCACGGAGGCTAGAGGCCTCAACTTCGCGACTTGCTTACGAGCCAACAAATTTAGAAGACGGCAACGCGGTAATGAAGCGCGAATAGTAGTGCCACGATGGCACGAACGAGGCGGCAGGAGCTGAGCCCTGTAACCTCGGCGTCTTGAATCGAGACCGAACGACTGGAACAAGAACTGCAATGTTGCATTCGTTGCGCTAACACGGCTGACCCGTAAGAGACGAGGCTTACGAGGCCTATGAGGCCCCCCCCCCCAAAAAAAAAAACCGAAACGACCGGAACCGTAAAAAGCTGATCCTCATGCCAATAGGGTTTACAAGAAGTTCCCTTTTTGGTTCCGTTTACAGGGTGTCGCGGAAATTTTAGTTCCGATTACCGAGAGTTTTTTTTTTTTTTTTTTACGTTATCTGAATACAAAACCAACCAACTTACAGGCTACTCTTCCATTTAAGCGGCAATTCTGTTTATCGAGATTCTACTGTATTTTCTTCCGAGGGCCACGCGCAGGCCTGGACGGCGCCGGGGCTCCTTGCAAACCGCGTGCTCACAAAGCACATGCGCGGTAAACAGTAAGAGTAACTATGACGTAAAGTTTTCTGTTGACGCCGCACGCATTGCGGCCACCAACAACAGCTCCGCTGCTGAAGGGGCCCAGTTACACATTCGCGCAGGTGCGGCTCAAGGATGGGTCTGCGCTCAGGTAGCCGGCCTTACCGACGCTCTCGTCGAGGCGCGTGCCGCCGAAATGGAGACAATGTCGGCGTCAGTTTGTACACGGCGTGAGGGTTATCTGTCGGTGCTTTGTAAAACCGAATACTTATGCATTCTCGCAGGTGTAACTGAAGGACAGGTCTGCGCTCACGTAGCCGGTCTTACCGGCGCGCTCGTCGGCACCCACTTTAAAGCAGTACGATCGAGGCGCGTGCCGCCGAAATGGAGACAGAATGTCGGCGTCAATTTGTACAGGGCGGGAGGGTTATCTGTCGGTGCTTTGTAAAACCGAATACTTATTTCGCAAGAGTGCGGAGTGGGCTCATCTTTACCAAAAGGGTGTTCGGCGCGAAGCCAGGTGAGTGAAATTCAATGCTCAATCTTTAGTCCGTGCCGCATGCCCAATC
The DNA here is from genome assembly GCF_048455015.1 of Haemaphysalis longicornis. Classification (NCBI taxonomy): domain Eukaryota; kingdom Metazoa; phylum Arthropoda; class Arachnida; order Ixodida; family Ixodidae; genus Haemaphysalis; species Haemaphysalis longicornis. The sequence continues at coordinate 117,379,426 of NW_027526225.1, forward strand.
GACCGCGCTTTGCGTCGTTCAGGCTTCGGAGGGAGAGTGCCTGCAGAATATATGGTGACCAAAATGCTGCGGTGGGCCTGGGAGAAATACGCATCGCTGTGCGATATGTTTGCCGCATTCGTATCGGATAGGTGCCGATAATGGCACGCGGCGGCTACACAAGAGAAAAAAAGGAATTCCATCGGTAATCCCGGGCCTTGCTGTCCCCCGTGCAATCAGCCAGCTTTGTATGCCTTTGTTGCGCTGGTGTTGGTTCCGTCTCTTATCGTCCAATACGCTCCGCGGCCTGTGGCACTGGGCGAGATCGGCGTCCTAAATTGCGCGCGCCGGCGCGGGATATCTGTTCCAGGTGGTGAGTGTGATAGGGAGGGGAAAGATAGGCGTGCACTGGTAGATATACGAGGACTGAGGCGGCCACATCAAAGGTTCCGCTTTGTCTTCGTGGCATATGTCCTCCGTGCTGCGGCTTATCGACGCTGCAGCTCACACACCCAAAGATTATCAGCCTTTAGACGTATAGTTTGCCGCGCAAAAAGCAAAGGCGCAAGGATTTGGCACGCGTGCGTGTGATGCTATGTTCAGATTACCGACGCAAAAGTCATATCGGGATCTATGGGCGTTAAAAAAAACGGTGTGTCACGCAGTTTGGTCGGCTGAGACGTAAAATGACGTCATACTTTAAAGTTATTACGACAGTTGCGTAACAGTCTGAACCCAACCTAATGGTATTCGTACGTACGAATATGTGCGGTACGCTCCCGCTATGTTGCAGCTTATCATCACCATCGCTCATCATCATCATCATCATGCCTTAGCATATCCTTTATGTAGTTTGCTGCAAAACAATCAGAACCACTAACACGCTGCATGTGTACTCATCTTGTGTTTTATCGATATAACCAAAGCCTTCGGGTTGCTTTGCTCATACACTAACATCAACATGTCACAGTGTCGGAAAAGCAGTTCAATGTATTATGTGCACTATATATTAATCTGATAACGGCGTGGACCGACTGTGTTATGGCCGATATGGGAATGACCTTTTCCTGTGCCTCTTTGTGAGCGCGTCCATTTGTTGTTTCTCCCAATTACTGTGACTGATCCTTTGTTTCGTAACTGAGAGTATTGGGCGACTAATATTGATATAGTGACTACTGTAGATAATGGGGACCTTTACGTGTGTGATTTTACTGGGCCTTTGTCGTCATCATGATGGGTGTTTTATTTACTCTTTTGTCTAATCGGAAGTTTCGGTCCATGGGAGTTATTTCCTGTCCAGTTGCAAAAACCTGTAACTGAGGCATTTAGTACTCTTTATTACGGTAGAAACTCGTTAATTCGAACCCCAAGAGGGCGTCGCTCAGATCGAATTAGTGGAAGTTCAAAAGCCGTACAATGCGATTGTGGAACAAGTGGAGCAGCATGTCGGCAGTTGAATGTTTGCAAAATGCCGCGATTGAAACCTGCCTTTTAAGCTTGAAGGCGAAACCTAGAATATTTTTTTCTCCAACGAGCGAATGTAGTGGAAGGCCTCCTTCTCTCGTACTACAAAACTGAAGAGACGGGTAGCAGTCTATCCGGTCGTTACTTCTGAGTGATGGTCGCACTGGTGCTTAGTCCGCCACCTCCTCGTGGTCACGGCAGTGACAGGTTCTATGTTTCTGACCTCAGAAATGAGGCCATCAGTCAGCACGCCCCACACCCTGAACTCGTGTTTACACCTACGTAGTCTGCAAAGAAACTCCTTCCAAAACGTCCGCTGTGGGGCTTTTAGATTGCTTTTACCTTGTATGTTTTTTCTCTCCTTTTAGGAGGCAACACAGCCTCGTGTGTTGGCAGCGGGTGCATTTCCTCTGGACGTGCGCCAGGCCCCAAGCTGCCGTAGTGGTGGCGCGTACTTCGAGTTATCCGTGGCGGAGGCCCCTCACGTTTGAATTAACCGGCTTTTCAGTACATAAGCTCGGCCAGACCGAATCGTTCAGTTTGAATTATCCATAAATTCGATTATCGAAGGCTGGATCAACGAGCTTTCACTGTACTTTGTAGTGAAAAGGCTTCATTGCTAGCTAATACAAGATCTTTAAAACAAGGCCGGTGGAGGCGTGTTCTATGCCATGAATGTATGGGTACCAAAATGCGTACATCTATGTGTACTCGCGAAACTGACTGTCTTAGCATCTGCACAGCTCCTACTCCCCATCCTGGGCAAGCTGGATTGGTTGTTTAATGTCACCCCTTTTGTATTGGGGTGGCGGCGTGCAGTGCCAGTCTTTGGGGGTGGGCGACCAGGGCACCAACGATTGCGCTTTTTGTTGCGCTTTTTGAAGGTTTCAAAAAACTATACATAGTTTAAAGGAGCCATGAAGACAAAATACAAGTTGGGTTTATTAGAAAGACTGCTTAGTCCCGGTAACAATGATACCAATATCATCGCAATCTTCGAACAAATAACGGAGATATTAAAGAAAACGTTTGAAGCAGTCGCGACCCCCTAGCCAATTTTCCGCAACTTTTCCATGATGTCACAGAACCTTGTTTGTGCGATTGGCGGCTGCCTAACTGACCTGTCGCGACGACACATGACTGGACGTCTGTAATGGGGCCTCTAGTTCCATTTGACCGCATCACTTGAATGCTAACGTGCAGTTAACGCACTGAAAATTATATTTTATTGTTCACCCATATGACGTCATTCTTGCTCATAACACGTCACTGTGGCGCAAAATTTGAAAGTTTTTAAATACTTCTTGCTTTTTTTTTTCGTTAAAAAAACAATGTATTGGAGCTGAGTGAGATACCGAGTCCTAGTTCTTTCAAATTAAACGAAGTTGTATTTTCTCTTCATGGCTCCTTTCAGCTACTTCTCTGGTCAACTGCCGCACATGCCTGAACACAACCTTTGTATCAGAGAAAAGCGACCTGCAACCACCACGGTACCGGAATTTGCTGCAATGTTCCGCAAGATGTGAAGATATGGCCCCTTTCAGGGACAGTTCATGCTCTTGAGACGCACGTTTACTCATCTGCCCGTTTGACCTACGAATTCCTTACCGCAAGACAGTGAAAGTACATAAACACAGCCAACATTGCACTTGACATACCGCGTCTCATGTTTCACACTGCATTCATTCCTGCCTGCGCCATGGTCACCAGACAACCTTTTTTCCACCAAAGAACAAACCCTGCCAACTTTGTTTCGTGCTGTTAACAGAACCTTCACATTGTACCTGGAACCAGCTTTTTTCAACGCATGCAACATCTTGTGCAGATAGGGAATTATACTGCCAGCCTCTAATTCCTACCGCCCAATACTGCAACCGTACCAACGTCATCCTTCCTTTCTTCTTTTTAGTTCTCGAATCATTTTTTCATACGCTGACCGCAAAACATTGCTTGGGAAACCGGCACCTCTGAGGCGATGCACTTGACCATCAAAAGCCTGTTCTGAGCAATGCACACATGACGTATCCAAAGCAGCACCCAACACAGACTTTGCACTTCCTCGTTTTACCAACTTGGAATGCCCGGACGCATAACTCAGAATTGGCTTTACGGACCTAGGCTGGTAACACCAGCACAAATGCTCATTCTCAAGTTTCAAATTCAAATCCAGGTAATGAAGTTTGTTTTCACGAGGGGTCTCAAAGGTGAATTTCAGGCCTAGCTAGCCCAACCTTCTCAAAGAGGTCCACGAAACCATTGACCACGGAAGGGGAGACTTCTTGGTGACATACTACCAAAAAATTATCCACGTGCCGAAAAATGTGCTACACTGAACTGGTAAGCTTACTCTCCAAACGTCTGTCTACCCGAGCTAAGAAAATGTCACTCAATGCGGGTGCTACACAAGACCCTCTGCAAACCCCTGAACGTTGTACATACGACTGACCCCCCCAAGACACAACAGTGTCTTTCAAATAAAAAGCCAACAGTTCCAAGAAAGCTTCTACAGAGATGCCACAACCAGTCGTCCTCCTCTCTTATGCACTTCTTCGCAGAGGATAAGACCTGATCGTGTGGGTTAGAGTAGTATAGAGCTTCAACGTCTATACTGAATGCCCCTCAAATACCGGCAGGCTGGACCTTTTAAGTAGTCGTTGACTGTGGCTGAATTTCTTACCCTGAACGGGTCGTTGATATTTAGTTTTCCGAGGTGCGTTTGCAGGTAGGAAAAAGCATTTGCCAGGTCCCCTTTTCTGACACGATGGCTCTAAATTTAGGCCTTCGTCTCTTCGATAGCTCGTCGTCTCGGGTTTTTTCAGTGTTGCACTTTCTGAAGGTTTCAAAATGCAATTTCACCAACTAGCCCAACTCGCCATTCTGCTGCAGCTATGTACAGTGTTTTACTCAGTAGCAATTGTCGTGATCCCTTTCGTCGTCGTCTTCCAACGGCACATCCGCATAGGGCAAAATCCTCTTGTAGGCGTCCTTGCCTCGGTAAACCTCCACTTCTTCACAGTTCCCGGTGAATTTACTGCGTCGAGAATAGGGCCCCAGAGCGATGTAAGCAAGATTGCGCGCAATTGTAACGCCACCTTGCGACGCCCACTCAAATCTCCGTGATCGTAAAAGTGTGCGCCGCAGCTTCTGTGTATGAAAAAACTCCTAGAAAACAAAAAGTACTCCCAGGGCCTTCATATTTTGATATAAGCCAGTCTATATTTTCTTAGAGAAATGTCTTCCCAGCGATGCGTTTGTGTTTAGAGGTGAAGCTGACCTTATGGGGGCTTGGTGTAAGCTTGGTCTTTGTAAGATGGCTTTCCCACGTTAAGTGTTGCACAGTGAAGCATGCCCATCCCTTGTTTCGTTGAAATTATCATGGAGCCAATTATATGACAATTAGCCACTAAGACAATTCTATCATTACACTGACTTTGGCTTACTTGTTTTAGTTATTTCATAGTGAAGTTATAAATATTGTGGAATTCCTGCCTGCATGGTAATACATGCCATCTATGGAGGGAGTATATGAATGACTGTAACGCGTATTTTGTTGAAACTATCCCAAAACAAATGATATGACAATCAGCCGCTCAGATGAACCTAATGGTGTGCTCAGTATCTAAAGTTTCAAAGTTACATAGTTGTAAATTTTGTGAGATTCCCATGGGCTTCTATGAGAGGGAGGCAGAGAGCCCATGTTTGTCTGCTGGAATAAAGCTCTCGTCCTGCCAAGTTCCATTCATACGTAATTAACCAAAAAGTATGCTCAATCGCAAATTGCAAACAAACGTGTTTTCTTTTGTGCACTCCTTGGACTACGCCCCGATAAAAGCAGATGGTCGCTCAATGGCTCTGAAGTTTATTTCCACTTCATGCGTGCAGTTTGCCAGAACCCGGCGAGGGTGAAGCGGCTACTGAATAGACAGGAAACGTGCTGCCAAGAGACTTTTCTGCTTTTTAGCATTCATCGCTGCTCTGCGACGCACTTCTTCCCAGCAAACCACGAAAGTCCATAGGATATCCATAAATGGTCACAATATCCAATGTCATTTCAGGACATTCATGTGATGTCCATACAATGTTTCACCCAAGATCATCTGCTTGCGGACATCCATGCGATATCACTGCAGGTGTGTTAGTATAACATCATTACGCGATATTGCTAGGATGTCCACAAAGTTACATTTTTCCTTACACTGAGAATTCGCATTCATAACACGGTGTACATATGGGGCCCCAGCCACACAAACTGTGTCTTAGTTCAAATCACCCCTCATCCCCGTCTTTCCTTAAGCTTCGAAATATTTTCTGGCCTGTTTCTAACTAATATTTTAAATGAAGAGCGGGTAGTTTTTTTATTTCGAATTTGAGCGAAATCTGGTTGCCTTTCTGTTTGATTCGGGAATTGCATTCTATATTTTAGGCTGCTTGATTTATGCGGATAAAGAACAAGCGGGACTGTTGATTTTCTCATTTCTCATTTTCTCCGAGCACTGGTACGCAGCCTGCATGAGTACGGAACCAGTATGGAGCCCGCTGAGTAGGCAGGACTCTTGTTACCCAAATTTGATGCTTTCGATGCGAGCAGGTGCATTGCATGATGCAACTCACGCGTCTGGGTGTTGTTTGTTTAGTTCTTGCGCAACGGAGTGGCGGGCCTCGTCCAGTCTTTAACATCGGTGGAGATGAGGGTTACGGCCGCGTAATTTTGCAGCGTTTTACTGCATCGTGAATACCCTCGTTGGGTAAGCAGTCGAAGGCTTTGCGAATGTCCAAAAGGACGACAAAGGCCATGGTTTTTGGTAGCTTTCGCGTTTTATAGTGCAGAGACAAGGTCAGCAATTGAATCCATGGCACTGCGCTGGCGGCAAAAACCCGTCTGCTGCTCAGGGTTCAAGTTGCAGATTCGCACATACTGGTAATTCGAGGCGTGCGAGCGCCATTGATTCGAGAATTTTGGAGGCAGCGCTCGTAAGTGAAATAGGACGAAAAGAGGAGAAAAGTTTGGGAGATTTGTTCTTTTTTAGGACGGGAGAGACAAGTTGGAGGCCAAATTGAGCAGGGAGGGTGCCGGAAGACCAGTGGAAGTTGCAAAGTCAAGATGGCGCGAGCGCTGCCTCTCGGCTACGTTTCCGATGTCCTGGTATGTGATGCCGTCAGCCCCGGGCGCACTTTTTCTTTTTGCATTTTGAATGGCCCACACGAGCTCGGCCGCCATGAAAGGAGCTTCAAAAGCCGTGCTCGGGGGGAAGGAGGGAGCGGGCGCGCGCTTGGCGTCAGATTCTTCGTTTTGGGCTCTGCGGCAGGGTTTGCGCGAGAAAGCTCGGCCGCGTTTTTTCCGCTTGTATGGAGTGGGCGAGAAGGGGGGGGGGGTGGGGGGGTTGTATGCCGGGGTGTCGGAGAAGGCGCGAAGCAAGTGCCGTGCATTCGCCACAACCCCCCCCCCCCCCCCCTTGAGCGCAGCATCTTTGTACTTGCTTGGCGTATCGTCTGACAAAAGCGGCGGCGGTGGAGAAGGAGGAGGACCGGAGGAAACCATCCGACCATCCTCGCCCTCTCCGACGGGGAGCTGGGTTCCCGTGGTTCCCGCGCTTTTCGGTCGCTCACTCGCTCTTTGCTCGCCTGTTGTGACCACAATTGTCTCGTACTGAACTGCTCGAAGGACTTCCCGTCTCAAGAGACGGGAAATCGACGGCTGTGTTCGGTTCCTGTCTTCGGCTGCACCACACGGTTCTCAGATCACCGATCGGCTTCACTTCAAGGACCCGGCCGTATACTTCTATCTCTGTTCAAGGTATTTCTTCTTTGCGATTGTGATGCTACTCGCGACTCCAAATTACTGCTTGGTATTTTCTTCCAATTTTCCATCTGAGACTGCCAGTGAATACATCACAAAAACTTCATCCCAGCCCCTTGATCAACGTCTGCAGTAGCAGGTAAGAAACTGTCATAATGTCAGCAATAAGTTGAAGCTAACCAAGATATACGACATTTTCTTGCAGGACAACTAGCGTTTTCTCCAGATTCTGCCATTCCAAGAAGGGTACCTAGCATTTCGTTCCTTTTCCCTTTCTTCAAATGTATATTCTGCCGCCGCTGCTGCGAAGTTTGCTGCCGCTCTTTCTGCTGAAGAAACAAGATTTCTGGATCAAACACAAGATTTCAACTGGCGGCCCAACTTCTCAGAAGCAAATTTACAGAAGACGTGAACATGAATCCAAGCACGTGCCTTCTTTTGCGTAATATTTTAGCATGCAGTATAGTAGACTAAACCTTTGCTTTTCCGGCCTGTTTCTTAGGTATTCTGGCAGCTCCTATTTTCTCTGGTGTTATGTTTAACTTCATGATAACTTTTATTTAAAATCTTTTGTGGGTTTATTACATTTAAAGTTTATTCTTTGCTTAAGTTTTGCCCGGCTTCAAGTTGAATCACATTGTTTATTTGGCACTGTTTTTATTCAAAAGCCGAAATCTTTGCTGTGTTTTTTCTCTTGTCTCATTTTAGCTGCACAGTTAAGAAACTATTCATATATGCACGCCTGTTGATGGTGAGTTTGTATGTAAAGTATCTGACCCGCCCGGTTGATTGCAATTTTCTTTTAGCCTGTCACTCTTTCAATAGGCAGAATGGTGTAAGCAGCTGTTTCAATAATAGCTATTTAACAAGCGTTTAACTTGTGCTGTTTTTATTTTTTTAATGTTTTCTAGGTCTTGAACTTCCAGCAAGGTTCATCTGGTGGATATTGAAATGATTTCGAAATAAATACCATTTTTCTTTGCAATAAAAATTGGGGATGGTTTCATGTCACTAATAATAATATATAAATAGTTATATAATAATAGTATAAGGTCCTGAGAATGCCTCCACATGGCATCAAATGGACATTATATGATGTCGTCCGGATATCTGTGAAATGTCCACAGAAAGTTTCCATGAATTTTAAGGACATCCTGTGGATATCCAGACGAAAGTATTTGTGGATGTCTATTCCGAGGCAATAGGGACATCGCCTGAATATCCTGTGGACATAACGTGGGCGTTCACGAATATCCTCTGCACATTGGATATCAGGGAAGTTACATTGAATGGACATCCACAAGATGTTTTATGGTTTGCTGGGTTCAACTGACGAAGCCCTAGCAAGCAGAGGCCAGCGTGGGGCACAAAGTATAGCTGAACAGCTCACAGACCCGAGGTTTCTTGTAGCCGTTGTAATTTGGTATGACAACCTGTTTCAGGTTAACACCGCAAGCAAGAGCATGCAACGGACAATGTTGCAAGCATACAGCTGCTGAGAGCATGTTCTGCCTACATTGAAAGCTGTCGAGATGGCGGATACGAAAAGCCTTTGGCAACAGCTAAAGCCTTTGCTGAAGGCATGGTCGTTGATGCCAACATGAGGCTGGTGCTGCAGTTGTGGCGGAAGAAATGATGGTTAAGCTACGAAGGTGAAGACGGAGCAACCAATAGAGAAGGAGAAGAAACATTCAAGAGTAATTTTGTTATGGGCGGATGCTGTAAAGACGTCAATCGAGGAACGCTTCACACGGATAGAACTGTATGTGAATCTGGGGGGTTTCCTGTGGAACATAAAGCTTCTAGAAAGAGCAGTGTTTGCTGAACTCTGCATCATGCTCTCAAGCACAACGAAAATGCCAACATTAATAACAAAGACCTTTTCAACGACCTTTTGTACCCGAGTAGCCTGCTTCCTCCTGAATGCAGCACTCCTGTTAACGTTCGTCGATTCCTAATAAGCCACAACCTCGAGGACAACTTTCCCAATGCTTGGGTGACACTTAGGATACTCCTTACACTGCTTGTTTTATTGATGGCAGTGGAAAGAAGTTTCTCAAAATTGGAGCCTATAAAGACTTAATCAAGGTTGGCTATGGCCGATGAAAAACTGTCATCGTTGCAATTTTCTCAATTGAAAACAAAGTTGCATCTACTATCAACATGTCCGAAGCCATGGCTCAGTTCGCGATGTTAAAGCCCACAAGGCTCCGTTGTGATACGTATGCGAGCTGCGTTTCCCTTTCGCTTGCTTTCTCTGTGTACAGTCATATCACAGAACAGCGTAGAAATCATGTTGTTATTGTGAAGACATTAAAACCATTAGTATTTATGTGTTTCAAACTTGTATTCTGGTATGCTTTGTGACTTGCATGATAATGGCATTTTTATGCTTGTGGCTTTCACTGGTTTTTGTGCGCTGTCTGCATCAGGAGCTTGTGGCAGGAGCTCGCATAGAGCGCTGAATAAGGTAATACTGGCCCTGGTGATGCGTGTCATCATCAATTCGCAGTTGGCATGCCCTCTTTGCAAGTTCTTTTCTTGCACAGCCCCGAAGTCATGCAGAAAAGGCAACTTAAGAGGGGACACGGCTCTTAAAACAACTTCTTTTAATTTTCAAGAAAACTCTGTGAAACTTGCCAGTCCTGCTGCTTTTCCCCCACTGATTTTAAACATGCCGTTATTTTTCGAGTCAGTCAATTAGTTCTCTAGATAATTTCAGATAATTAGTCATTTTTGGAGGAACAATGGGCAAAACAGTTAGTCATAAAACTGTGATGTTTATATTTTCCAGTACTCCGAATGAACCCTGGTGAGTGCTATAAGAGAATAGGTTTTCTGATGCCCCGCTTAGAACTAATTTTACAGCTCATTAAACCTTAATGTTTGAAATGTGCATTCAAAATGGTTCCTTTCCACTGGTGCGACCAAAGTTTAATGAGCTGTAAAATTAGTTCCAAGCGGGGCATCAGAAAACCGATTCTCTTATTGCACTCACCAGTGTTCATTCATAGTACTGGAAAATATAAACATCACAGTTTTATGACTAGCACTGCTTTGTCTACTATTACTCCACAAATGGAAAATTACCTCTAATTACCTTGGGAACTAATTGACTGACGGGAAAAATAATGGCATATCCAAAATCAGTTGAAAAAAGCAGCACCACTGGCAAGTTTCACAGAGAGTTCTTAAAAATTAAAAGGAGCTGTTTTAAGAGCAGTGTCCCCCTTATAAAAGAGCGCTATATTCAGGAAAGCATAGCGCATGCTGCGGAGCCGAAACTGATCATACAGTTTCCTGATAACTGATAATACAGAGTGCCTGGTGAAGTTTTCATTGATGTTGCTAAGCATCAAAGCATTCTGGTTTTGTCATGTGAAGAAATGAGGATAGTTAGAGCACACTGTACCTTCCACCCTTTACGCCAGCCCAGGAAGGATATGTGATTTTTTTAAAAAGTACTATAGTAGCTTTTTTTTGGGTTCAGTTTCGTCCAGTTTTTTGTTGTTTGTATCCATTTTCTTCACACAGTAAGAGGGTCTGGATGTGAGGGATGGGAAGATAAGGGAGAGAAGCAGCTGGCAACACAAAATTGTCCCACGGTTAATTGGAACAATGCTAATATTTTTTCCTCCGAAGTCGTTAAGTTCTTTTATGTTGATACACATAGACTTAAAAAAAAGGTGCCTTACGATAGTAGAACTCTCCAAACTGACCGTATTGTGACTTTTCATTGACTTGAGGTAAGCAACAGATCAGTGATTGAAGTTTGAATCGGTTTGACCGGAACCTTGCTTGGGTAGAGCTTCAAATGGACTTGGCAAAAAAATTTCAGAAGGGAGGAATCGGTAAAATAACAGAAAACATGTTTAACCAGTTAACATGTATAACCAGTTAGTACCAGTTTTGTGTAGTTATCAGTGTTTTAGGTATTGAAACTTTTTTTTTGTTGGTGTTGTTCCGTGAAAATCATTTGTACGTGTTTTTGTATGCTTGTTCTTGTTTTAGGGCCCTCACGTACTGTTCCCAGTTACTATAGGCTCGTAAACCTGTCAGTAAACCTACAACTTTTTCGTGTAGGTAGGCAAAAGTTCCTGTTACTCAGGCATTAGCATGGTTGCTGGGTGTTTTTGCAATCACGTAGCTATTCTTTACTCGTCCGTTCACGAGGTGTAGCTACCAAGTCACAATTAGGGTAAATGTGCCGGCAGACTGGTAGTGAGACTGACTTTAAGAAAATTCATGATACTAGAGCAAAGGTAACACAGTAATGGCTGGTTAAACAAACCGCAAGGGGATGAATCATCTCATTTTGAATTAATGAAGGTTGGAAGTAATGAAAGGGAAGAATAAGAACAGGAGGCTGCGATTGGAAGACAGTGTGTCACTGATTTGGTGCTTGCAAAAGTCGGTGATTGCAGTGTGATGTTTGTCGTACAAGACGGCAGCGAGCATTTCTGCCCTATCGAGTGAATGTAGTGGAAGGCTGCTTCCTTCCCCTTCTTCAAGACTGAATTAAAAAGGGAAGGGGGGGGGGGGGGGAGGGGTTGCATTCAATTTTCTCATGACGGCAGCACATGGTACTTTGTCCTTTTCGTGCTCATTGCGATGGTCAGGACAAGTGTCCTAAGAAGTGATGTCCTTGTGTCAGTGCACCACGCACCGCAGCTATCGTGTCCCCACCAACATAGTCGGCAAAAAAATATGTTCCAAAATGTCCGCAATGGGGGTTCTAGATTGGTTTTAGCCGATTTCACCTTCTCTCTCTATTCTTTTCTGCTTTCTGTAGGCAGCGCAGCCTCCTGCGTAGGCAGGTGGCGGGCATTTTGAATGACTTGCAACGGGACCTACTCGCATTTGAATGTGAATGGGCTCTTTTATACATAGACTCCTATAGAGATTGGCCAGACTGAGTTGTTACAGTTTGAGTTGTGCACAAAATCAAATTATTAAAGTTGAAATTAATGTTTTAACTGTATTATAGAATAAATGTAATGATGATGTGTCTAGCAATTTAGTTTCATCATAAATTTTCTAGGACGCCTCTTGTTGAAGTAGCAGTAGTGGCGGCTACATTTTCTTTTTTTTTCTTTCTTTTTCCTGTCCTACACACACACACACACACGTAATTTTATGGGAAACTAGCTGGCTGTGTTCGTATTGACCTAGGTGTGACATTACCGTATTTACTCGCGTAGTAATGATCGTGCCCGTGAAGTTTGTCGTCAAATTCCGATTTTTTAATTTCCTGCGCAATGAACGCAAACAAGTCTAGCTGATGATAATCGTGCTTACCTCTGTTTCCTTCCCATTCAAAGCGGACATGGCTACGTTTCTGCCGCAGACTTTCCGATTTTCGTGATATTGGCAAGCATGCGTTTAATATTGATGAGGAAGAAACTCTGACTAAAGGCACATAATGTACTCACAAGACGAAGAAAACAATGCACTCAGTTTTCTGTGTCGGCAGCCGTGTCTCTTTTGATATCCTGCACTGTGACAGCGGCAGGCAGTTATTGGTCGGCCTGTTGCCACTTCGCGCCAAACTCGTTCTGGCGCATTCCGTAATTCATGAAAACACTGCATTTTGTGTCGCTTTGCAAAGTGGCTGGCGGCAATGTGTGAGGTTTTTGTTTTTGTTTTTTTATTGTTGTTTCTAGTATGCGCATGACCATTATTGTAAAGATTTTGACCCGCAACTTGCTTACGTTTGTTGTTCTCAAAAGTGTTTCACGAAAAATGTATCCTGCGTAATGAACGCAGCCCTAAATCTGCATCAATTTAAAAAAAAAAAAAAAAAGGTGCAATCATTGCGCGAGTAAATACGGTAACCCCTCCCTCCTTCCCCAGGTGAAGGTGCTGTACGTGCGCAATGTGGCGCCCAACACCTCGGAAGCGGACCTCCGTACCGCCTTCTCGGCCGAGGATCAGCTGAGGGTCCTTCGCGTCAAAAAGATCCGGGACTTTGCCTTCGTCCACTACTCCAAGAGGGAAGACGCGGTGGAGGGGCTGGCGCTCATGAACGGTACGCACGCTGCCGGCTTCCCCTCTGCCTCCAGTGTTCCCTGCCTTGCTTCTGAGCGAACATTTGCTTGGAGGGGTCGGGGAATTCATCATGGAATCGCGTCTGTGAAGGAATCCTGGAGGAATGCATGTGTGTGTGAAAATGCTCATCCTTTGGCATTATATCCAGTGTTCGTACCAATTCTTCTGAAAGGGGGATTAATTCTTTTTCTAAGGAAGGAGTAACGTGGAATCCGTTTTTTTGGGGTGCATGCAGGTACTATTTCTGCCCTATGCCCTTGTCTTTGTCGTTATTTATGAGCTTGTTGTCGTTTATTTGCATTGATGTCTCAATGATGTGCGATTGCCTCTTAGTCACCTATAATGAATGAGAGGGGGAAATTGGCTTTGAAGGTTGCACGTGTAATGTCAGCGCACATTTAGACTGTCGTTCTAGCTTGAATCATTTCGTTGCTTTGGGCTCCCATTGCTTCTTCTGAATTTTATATCGTGATGGCCAAAAAGTTGGGAGAGATAAGTGCAGTATGGCTCGCACAGTTCACGCTTTGTACGCTTTGTATCACCCTTTTTTGTTCTTCACACATGCACATCCGGATTGCTCTCAGGTATAGTCCGAGTTATGTGTTAGTGTGAGTAGTTAGTCTGAACCTATCAATGCTGAGGTAGTAGGTATTAGTCTGAGGTATACACTACCGTATTTACTCGCATAATCCTCGCACTTTTTTTTCGGAAAAGTCAATGCAAAGTTAGGGGTGCGAGAATTATGCGAAAAAAAAAAAAATCCGGTGCACAGTGTTGCCAATTTGCCTTATGCCAATCCCGCTAAATGTAGCGGTCGTTTTTTGTATAGGTACCTCAGTGTTGCCAACAGCAGCTATTTCTTTTTATTTTATTATTTACAACGTAAACGGTCTCCCGTCGATCAGCGATCATGAAATTGCCGCCTTTGCTTTCTGGCGCGCGCCCTATCTCGTCGTCGTATGTGCGTGCCCTACTCCAGTAACGCACGTTGAAGTCGGTGACGCCGAAGTGCCTGCCTGCGGCACGGTTGCCGTGTTCGATCGCGTACACTTCCGCTTTCAATTTGAAAGCGGCAGTGTAGCTGGCGTTCCTCCCTATGGCGAAGCAGCACCAAGCACAAAACAATTAGATCGAAAAGTTCTCAAAACGGCAGCGAGCTATCCACCACTGACGCGAGTGACTCACTGACTGCTGCCGCTCAACGGCGGGACCACGACGGCGACACGACGACACGACAGCGGGCTGCGCGAACACCGTCTAGTTGCGCGCACGCGAAACATGCGCGAAACCGGCTCAAGTACAGTGTGAGTAGCGTGTTAGGGCGCCTGTTAGGGAGTAGCCATGCAGGTTCTTTGGGCGCCTGGATGGCCTTGGATACACAGCGCGCTCCTCCGAACGGAGAGGCGGCGGGGGAGGGCGTGCGTTGGAGAGCGCGTGCACCATGCGGGTTTCGCGAGCGGGCAACTTTCGCCGCTGCAAAGTTGGGGGTGCGAGGATTATGCGAGGAACCAAAAAATCCCAGTTTTGGTGGCTCACATTAGGGGTGCGAGGATTACGCGAGTGCGAGGATTACGCGAGTAAATACGGTACTAAAGGGTAGGATATTCTTGTCAGACATGTGTGAGTTGGCTTCCTGTCTGTGTTGCTCCTGTTTTTATTATTGCTTTTCTTTTGCCGCATAATTACCAAATTTCCGTGTCTGACACTACAACGGGGAGGGTGTTGTTACTGAGCTAGCCATTTTGAGTTTTGTCATTGTCTACACTCAATCAGACCTTATGTTGAAAACTTGCAGGACTGCAGGGAATTGTCCATTTTGGTTGGGCTACATGTCTAGTGTCATGCTGGAGTCCTGTACCCTGTGTTGAGGTCCCAGTGTGATAGGTTGCAGTGGGCTCGACTGTATGCTCCCAGTTCTTCTGCAACAGGATAGAATCTGTCCCGAAATGTAATCAGAGTGCAACGATAACTTTCTGATCCCTGCAGTTCACCAACAAAGTTTAAGTAGGTGACAGCACCGGCGGTTGTGTCGACCAGAGCACCTGGCAATCAGCACTGCAGTCGCATTCAGCACGACCGACATTGCCTGTATAACATTGCCTGCCGTGTCAGCTGCTTTTCAATGGGAGCACTTGCTCCAGTGGGAACAGCAGAGGCACCGGAGGCATGTCTACCGGTGCACACCACACCACGGATCAGCAGAGAAACTAGGTGTCCTAGGGTCCCTAAACATTTATGCGTAAGACTGCCGCCTTGCGAAGTCTGTAAAATCTCTGTAAATTGTTTCTACAGATTGTGTGAAGCGGTGGCGCCTGTTGGACAGTACGCAGGCCGGCAGCGCGCAGAAATTATCAGCTGATGCAACAGGCTCACTGTTATACAGGCGGTGTTGGTGCAACATTGATCTGCACATTTTATCATAAAACAGGTGCCTAGCTGCAAGCAACAATGTCTTTGTGTTAGTACGCATGTATGACCAACTCATCATCATCACCCACTGGTCAAAGTGATAGTTGTATCACGGTACTGTCCTCCACAAGAGAATGGCAAGTCACTCTCTCCTCAGGCAAGCTCAGGGGCGATCTTGCTCCTCTCGAAAGACTGGTAAGAAGAACCAACCCCGTATATCCATCCCCGCCTTCCCAGGTGCCACGCTGGGAGGCTCAACACTGGAGGTGTCGTGGTCGAAGCCCGCATACCCCTTGAAGCGTGGCCGCCGTTACACCGCCGCCGCGCACAGAGCCGAGGGCCCCGATCCCAACAAGCTGCAGGGGCCGCCCATCGTCATGCCGGGCCCCGTGGCACCCTTTGGCTACGAGTTCTACCCCCTGGCCCAGCCACGGATCTCACCCGCACCGCCCCCGATCGGAGACGGCAGGTGGGTTGGGGTCACCACTTTAAGTGCAGATATAGGCTTGCCTTGTCGTCGTAGCTCGCTAACAGTCGATGCGACTGCCAGAATCAGGCGGCGCAGCGAGATAAAAGACCCAAGTAGAGCCTTCTGTACTGTCACGCTGAGGCTTCGAAAACCACGTGATTTAAATAGTTATAGACGTTTGAACCCCATGAAGTGCTAGCGCTTGCCATACATATCTCCCCGTTGTTTAGTGCAAAGAAAACTGCAGGTACATCTGCTCATATAACCAGCAGCCCCCCCGTTCATTTAGTTAGGAACGCTCGTTGGGTTGGTTTTTACGATAGTAAGCGAAAAAAGCGGCCGCGCAAGAAAGAAATAGCGCGTTCGAAATGCCGCAGAAAGGCGCCAGCCACGCAAAAAAGAAATTACGTACTCGAAAAGGCTCAAAGCAGCTCCAGCATACAAAATTAAAGCAAGTACAAAGAGAACAGAACTCCCGCTGGTGCAGTTTCAGGCAGGGGGCGCGCGAGCACTGCGAAGGCGGGAAATTTGAAATGCATTTGGTAGCAGCAGTGGGTGGATAACGGCGCTGCAGCCCATTATGGCGAATCACTGCTCTGCACTCCCGACAGCTAACATTGAGTGGGAACGGCTTTAATTTTTTAAATGCTGGAGCTATATTCGGTGGTGTGTGCAAATCAAGAGCAACAGCTACTCCATTGAGGCACAACTACCTTCCCTTTGCCAATACCGTACTTGCTTGCCTAATGGGCACAGTTCTTTGCCCAAAACTTTCACACATATTCGGGGTGCATTATTATGCGAGAAAGCCAAGGGCATAACAGAAGCCTGTTTGGTCGGGGTGCGGGTCGAAAAATCAAAAGCAAGGACGCCGACCACAAGGTTGGTAAGTTTGGAAGATTAAGATTTCAGCTTCCGCACGTTAGCCTTGGTCAGAATTGGCGTCCTTGCCATTTATTCTGCATTCATTATGCGAGACTTGCAAAACAAGTCACATCATTAATTGCCACAGATGCAACTAAGGGGGGACACTGCTCTTAAAACAATTTCTTCTAATTTACTCTGTGAAACTTGCCAGTCTTGCTGCTTGCTGCTTTTTTCCCACTGATTTCAAATATGCCAATATTTTTTGAGCTAGTGAATCAGTTACCAAGGTAATTAGAGATAATTAATAAGTTTTGGAGGAACAATAGACAAAACAGTGTTGGTCATGAAACTGTAATCTTTGTATTTTCTAATACTATGAGCCCTGGCGAATGTAATAGGAAAGTGGTTTTTTGATGCTTCCCGTGGAACTGATTTTACCGCTCATTAAACCTTGGTGTTCGAATTTATGAAATGGTCCTTTGATATGGTTCCTTGCCACTGGTGCCTCCAAAGTTTAATTAGCTGTAAAATTAGTTCCAAGCGGTGCATAAAAAAAAAAACGGTTTCTTATATTTGCCAGGGTTCATAGTACAGTAAAAAGTTAATTCGAACTTGGTTAAATTAGAACTTACCGTTAATTCAAGCTGATGCCCTGGTCCTGGCAGAGCCCTGTATGTTTCAATGGGGGGAAACTCCCTATAATTCAAACGCGTCAGTATCCAGAACGGTTTATGCGAACAGGGATCCCCGCCTAATCTGCAACAACGAGTCATCAGGGGCTTCTTTGTGATGTCCATTCATTCTAGGCCTGTCCGCTAATTCGAACAATTTCATGGTCCCCTTCGAGTTCGAATTAACGAGCTTTTACTGTATTAGAAAATATAGAGATTAGAGTTTCATGGCTAACACTGTTTTGTCTACTGTTCCTCCAAAATAAATCTCGGGCCATCTCTAGCAATGTGAAACATGGGGAGAGCGGCAAAGCATGCACAGTATGAGCATATTCTTGGTGCCTTGGCGTTTTTGTCAACGAGATGAAACCATAGGGGGGTAGAGGTATACAGCTTTGGTGTAAAAGTCTCGTGTCTTTAAG
Organism: Haemaphysalis longicornis; assembly: GCF_048455015.1. Classification (NCBI taxonomy): domain Eukaryota; kingdom Metazoa; phylum Arthropoda; class Arachnida; order Ixodida; family Ixodidae; genus Haemaphysalis; species Haemaphysalis longicornis. The sequence goes on from NW_027526225.1 coordinate 117,397,552, forward strand.
TACAAAGCGTTCTAGCGCAAGGCGTAAACGAGTGTCCTGGTGTTTCAGTGCTGTGACTACACGAGTCAATGGTTACGATGACGACGACGTTGTACGGAGAGACTTCACCCCTAAAATGACTATCTCTAATTATCTCGGGAACTCATTGTCTTGCTCAAAATGTAATGGAATATTTGAAATCAATGGGGGAAAAGCAGCAAGTCTGACAAGAAAGTTTCACAAAAAGGTTTACTTAAAAATTAGAGGAAATTATGGAGCAAGCAGATCTGCTCCTCTCTTTGTGAGCAGCTCTGCGCAGAACGCTTGCGTTCCAAAAACGCTCCTCACAACTCTCATCTTTGGTGCGTCTTCAGGCCTGCTGACCACTACCGACCGGCTCGCAACCGTGGGAGTGGAGGGAGCGCCGGCAGCGTCTTCCGCCATCCGGCCAACACAAGACGGCCACCTGCCCAACAAGTCATGCAGGTGCGGCCAAATTCAGCACTTTTCATACCGAGTGGCGCAGTGTTGAGTTACACTCAACCGCGGCGACTTCTTCATTACGGCTTCATGAGGAAAAAAAATGGCATTTGACACACTTCCAGGAGGTAGGCAGTTATTTTATCACAGAGTATCAATTGAGTATCTCTAGTTCCAAGTAGAAGAACATGTCACACAACATGCCATCAGTATCATCTTGTCCCTTTTCATCCCTGAGTAAGGAAGGCAATGATGAGTTACCGATGAGTTACTCAAATCTAACGCGCACCCGTTTTTTGCGGTCCAAAGAAAAAGAAAAAAAAACATGTCCTCGGTTGTAACGCCCACTAGACTTTCATTATTTAATACCAAAATGCAACCTTTTCTCACTTGGAACAAGCAAGGTTTATTCCAAAGGTGGCACGAAATGAAATGGCAAGACAGTCACCACGACGACGGTCCAGGGCAGCGCCGTGGCTGCCCCGGCAGCTCTGTCCTTTGGGTTCTCCGAGCCACTCGCTGCTGCTGCACGTACTCCGCCAGCAGGTCTTGTATTTGGGGATATTGTCCCCTCTTTGGTCTGCTGAGCCCTTTCCGTATCATCTTTCTTGCGAAAATTTTCTCTCTCTGTTTGTGTCAGTCCCACACGCAAGTGTCCAGAACACTGAACGCACGTGGTGCAGCCCGATTTCCATCGCTTTCCGTGCGTAAGGTTGCTTTCTTCTTAAACGCAGCATCGTAGTAAACTCGCTGTGTCTTCACAGTGGAAAATTCCATGGCGGAAAGAACGGAGGAACGCAAAAAAAAAAGGCTATGCAGACATCAAAGGCAAATATGTGCCGACTACGAAGCGCTGGCTACGCATTCAGTAGTCAAGCAGCCATCTTGAAACATCGATGGCAATACGGCTCCACAGTTTCGAGTCGTACTCGATTGTAACACGCATGTAATTTTGGGACCTGTTTTTCCGGAAAAAAGGTGCGCGCTAGATTTAAGTAAATACGATATATCCCTATAACAGCCAGTAGCAGAGCATCGAGGACCAAAAAAATTGGAACGGGAGTGGTACCCGCTGGGGAGAGCTGTGTGAGGCGACATTGTGAGCCTGTTGCGTCGTTTCTAACAATTATTGTAAGCAGTAGATTGCAGAGGGGCGCAAGTGTCTTTTATTTTCCAGCGAGAAAACAAAACTACGAATGAAAGAAACAAGAGGAAGAGGAAGTGAGGCAGCCGGGCTCTGAATTGTAACGGTTGCAAACAGAGTGGAGTCAGTGTGCGGCTTGCAGTGTCAGTGCAACGCGTGTGCAAACCGGCGACCCTTGCTTTGCAAGCAACCCAAAGGCTGCTGCGTGAGCGGTGCCCTGCTTAGTCAGTGCTACTTCAGTGGTCTCAACCTGTGCAACAAGGGAAGTTTGTTCTCTCCCCCATCTTTGTGCTCCTGTGCTCGCTTCTGCTTGCGTTCTTGCTTTTGTTTTGCCCCCTGCAGCAGCTTGCATTGCTCTGTAACCTGATCCCCGTGTGTTTGCGACAGGGCATTGACCGGGGCTTGTAACGAAAGGATAACAGTTAGGGGGGGAGGTGTTAGCATAGTCGCTGTAACCTGTGTCTCTAGCTTTGTTTTTTCACTGATTTTGTTATAAAGTGAACGGGGACATGATTTGGGACAGGAGGGTTTGACAAGACATGTGCCCCTGTGTTTTGCACGCATACACAGCAAGTGAGAAAGTTTGTTAATGCAGTTCATATTACAGTCTTCCTACCGCATGGAGCCAACGATTAGGGTTATACCTGAAGGCCAGGGATGTTGGAATAGGGGGCGCCCCCTCTCTTTTACATATGGTGTAGCAAGAGCCTTGAAAACTGCTGCTGAGCCCCAAATGGCTCCGTCAAGGTTACATTTATTTGCAGAAGGCAACACGCTTATTAAGGATCAGAAAATGTTGAGTTAAAATACCAGTGGCACTGGTCACTAATTAAACATTTATCGCCTTTATGAATGCCCCCCCCAATTATTAAAAAATTGTGATTTAGATATTCCCAGTCTTAGAAGATTTATGAAGCAAGCTAATCTTCTGTCTCAAATATTTGATTCTTCAGGTATCAATCAAAGGATGGATAGTATATTAGCTTTGCCCTTTGCATCAGGCTCACACCATCATAATACTAGCCAACTTTACTGCAGAGTGTGACCAATATATCTTCACGCTACCCAGCTCATATTTCTTAGTAGAGCCTGGTTCCCTAAGCGGCTTGCACCAATCTCATAATTACTCACGATCTAACAAGTTTTCAGCACAGATATTAGCAGTGCAGCTATAAATTACCAAATATGAATGTGTTGGTATCACGCCACTGGATTTAATCGGAAATAATCTGTACGAAATTAAAACAAATGATCGGTTATGCATACACGTATGCTAATAGTATAACACACATGGTTCAATTTCAAATTCCCAAAATGTTAAACCGGAACATTAGTTTCATTACACTGACCTCACAACTACATATTAACGCAGAGCATCACTTCTTTTTTCAACTGATCTGTGTATTTAACTCTTTTGTCAATTATTCTTCAACTCTTTTGTCAATTATTGTCAATTATTCTTCGTGTAAGCCTTCATTTGGTAGTACGTATGGTTAGGAAGCATGTATATAAATATGCAGGGAGTGTGCGTTGCTTTTGGTAATCTTTATTTTTTCATATATTTATACGTACCCTGCATTTTTTTTTTTTCCATTGATAAATAAAAAGGCGTAGAATTGTGTGTGCTACCATTGCCTCGTGTAGAGGGCACGGACACCGTGAAGTTACTAAATTGCCTTTTAAAGCAAAACTTTCTATGCCTCAGTGATGGCGTCGTTCATCGCGCCAAACGCATTGCAGGAGAGAGCCAACCTTACTCAGTTGGTTTCACAAAACGACGATGATGATAAGCGAAGGTGCATCAAGCACCTCAAGAAACAAAACGCTTCCCTGTTTGGAATCGAACTTGAGTCCCTCGCGCTATGAAGCCGACGTCTATGCCATTGCGCCGTTCCGACATAATAGAAACAGTCTGGATTTTGGACTTTCACTTCACCTCAGGTAGCACGAGAAAAAGCTTCGCATTTTAAATTAATCATCTTTCTCTTAAGAAAGGAGCTTTTACTTTTTTAACCCTGCTACCCAGCATCTGCGATGTTGAATGAATATTTGATTGGGTTTGATTGTGATTTCTTATATATACTAGTCATTGTTGCACCACTGTACAGCCTCTGGAGAAGTTCTCGAAGAAAATAAATGATTACGATAACATTTACATAAAATAACGATAACGATGATGATGATGGTTATGCATACAGTAGCATATTTTTCGCTCCGCCAGGGAAAAAATAATTCGGACGCCAGTGCTGAAAGCTGATAAACTTTAGCCTATTGGGCATGTGATGTTTCTTCCTCTTGATGTGATTTTTGAAGGATATGAATTGTGACACAGTGAACTAATTTCGTCGTGGAAATACAGGTTGCACGCAATCTGAGAAGGAAAGTGGAAGCTTGAGGTTATTGCCATCAAGTATCAATCTTCAAGAAACTGTATGAAAGGAGAAAAAAAGTGTTGGGACCCTCGTGATGGGGACAAAATGAAAATATCTCAAAGACCAGGGTGTCTCGTCTCGAAGGAAAAAAGAATTGGTGGGCCTGCAGATGGGTAGCTTGGGCTACACAGAATTAATGCATGTGGAATAAGAGGGGAGTTGAGTTATTACAGCTGTTGAGAAAGGAAACGGTGTTTGCTTTTTCAGGCCCTGAGAGACATCTGCCACAAGCAAGGCTGGGGCGAGCCAGCTTTCTTTTTGTACACAGTGTCCGGCACAGAGTCCCCTGCTTCGGATGGGAGTGACCCTTTGGGACAACTTTACCTGTTCAAGGTGAGTTTCAGGCACGGGCAGAAGCCGCTGTGATTGAGAAACACTGCAGCTGGCTGCCTGCCTGAAGTTGCAGCGATTTGGTTGTCCCTTACTTTGCTACAGCTAAACAATGTCCACCATTTTATTTATTTTTTTCCGGTCATGTCTCGTGTGTGATGCAAAGTGTTGTCTTCTCTGCGACGCATTTGCTTCCAACTGGCTTCCCTGCACAGCACACCACGTATAGCACATTAGAATCGCCTCCCCATTTTCCTTGACTTCCTTGGGGGCTGAGCCTGTCACACAGGGTGTCTGGCGACCGGAAAATTTGGAAATTTTCAAGGATTTTGAATACTAGTCTGTAAAAATTTGGGGATAACTCGGGAATTAATGCTTGTACGGTGGAATCTCAATGATACGAATCTCGCGGGACTGCGAAAAATATTCGTATCATCCAAAATTCGGATGAACCAACAGACCAAAAATAGAAGCACTAAAAAAGTTTTCGTTTATTTTGTTTCTTCTCACTTTCGTGTGAAGAAATCTGTGACGTTTTTCAGATTTTTTTTTAACCTCCATGTTGCCGAGCAGTCCTCTATGGAGCGTGTAAAACTTCGCACTCGTCTCCTCACTCATGGTGCCCAAGCTCACTATACGCCACAACAATCATGGTGTGAACCGCATGTCTCGTTTTTGCATGCAGTTCGTCCGTGTCGTCGTTGCACGGGTGATTTTTTTCACGCCCGTGTCGACGATTCCACGACCACGGCACCTTTTTCCTCGGTGAGAAAATGACGCACACGGCAGTGGGGGGAGCCTGACGACTTGCGCCAATGGGGAAGTGCGTACCTCATGGCGGCAGTTTCGGAGCACTCGAGACAGCCGTCTGGCTCCGCTGGAGATGTTTAGCTTGCCACCCCGACAGATATTTCATGTGCGCTTTCACAAGCGGCGCGGATGATGTTTTATACTACCGTTTTCGCCCACATTATCAGCTCCTTTACCGCACAAGCAACTTCATGAGTGCCTTGAGCAGCATTTTAAAGAGCAGTTAGAAGTGGCTGCTCGAGCGCGTTGTTGCCGCCGCCATGTTGCCGCCGCTGGCCGCGCCACGCCCAGCGTGTGGCTGGTTCCACGGTGGTATCAGCGTGCCTGTGGTGAGCAGAAAACAACAGCCCAGCCTTTTCCGGAGAAAGAGTCACAAAGAGGGGAGAGAGCTGTACGTCGCCGTCGCTTGCTCGCTCGGCAGTCGGGCACCTCGCTGGCTCGTTCGTATCATTTGCTGGGCTGCGCAGGTCCGTTCATAACAGCCGAAATTTTTCCCATTGCAAGCAGTGCAATTTCACTAGGACTTCTCAGAAATTCGTCTCATCCTGAAATTGGTATCTCCCAGAATCGAATCATCGAGATTCCACTATAGTGTGGTACCGCTTTCATGGCCCCCACAACACACGTTATAAGCAGTCTACACTGTAATATTCTTTAAAGAAAGAGAAAGTTTTTGAACTCAGCACAAACATCATATTTCAGCTGGCATGTGAGCTGACCAACTTGCCGAGCTGTTTGCTTTGGCCCATTTTAAAAAAGAACTCTTGTCAACTCTCAGAGCAACCTCGAGCCCCCCCCCTCTCTCTCTCTCTCTGTTTTGTAGGCTTGTGACTCCACTATTTGTGTTTGCACTTACTACGTGGTGCCGCCTGTTTTTTTGTCTGATTTCTCCCCTTCCGGCCCTTATTGCAGATCGTAAAGGCAACTTTCGTACATTCTTAATAGATGGGGCATGTTGGCAAAATTTTCACCACGCTCTTTTCACGTCACCGTGCTCTTCTGCATTGTCGTAAGCTAAAGAGCAGATCATTTTGCCCGTCCTGACGGATCTAAACATGGCAACTCCCGTGACTGCACTGCAGGTGGCCATTCCCTCGATGGCTCCGCCGCCATACAACGTCATCACCCCAAACCGGTTCTGCGCTACCATCGAAGAGGCCCGGCTGTATGCGGCTGAGTGTGCTCTCCGCGAGGTACTCCTCCGACTTGAAAGTGAGTGCCCTTACGGTTTCTGCGAGGAGCAGTTAAAAGGCTTCTCTGTTCTTTAGTCATTTTTTGCACCGAAGTCCTGAAATTTAGTTGCTCATGTGGTTATCTTTTAGAGCACCACTCTCAACTCTTTTATTACCGCAGGAAATTGACCAAATTTTACGGGTCTAAGAAAACTTTTTTTGTGTGCTGTATATATCGGCAGAGTCCTTCAATGCTTTACTGGTCTTGAAACTTAGGCGCTCGTTTCATATAGGGACCGCGTGCGCCACTACAGGCGCCACCGCCGCACGAAGGGCATCCCAGCCGCTGCGCGTGCGGCGTATTGGCCAGCTCTTGGCGTGCAAACACTCGTTGCTTTTGGTGTCTGCGCGCTGATTAAGTGTTTTTTTTTTTTTTTTATAGTAGTTAGCGATGAATAGTCCAGTCATTGTGTATATCACCTGCCTTCAATGGGGTTTTATTTCTCGAAGTAAATTACCGTAGACTTCGGCCATGAACAGGAATGGCTTGCTTCTGCGTGCTCTGGCACAAGCACTGCGCCATCGTGTTTATGGATTTTTAAATCTCTATTGTTTTTTGTCTTAAAGCAAAAGTTGTAAATACCACACATACTGTAGCTGCGTAGTCACGAACTGCTGTGGGCCTATTGATAATACAATAAAAACAAACAAAGAAACCAAGTACGTGTCGTTCAGACTAGGCTTAATGAATCCGTTGATTGCTCTGGAATGCACAGAACGCTAAAAAAGATAGCCCAATAGTATTGTCGTTTCGATGAGTGGGTACATACTTGAGAACATCTAAAAACGCTGCAGAAACGCGACGGAGCAAAACACGAACAGTTATATGTTGCACCGTGTGTCTTACCGCTTCTACGCTTTGCAATCCTTGCAAAAATAGGAAGCGGAAAAAGAACGATAAAACTGATTTTATCGCACGCAACAAAAAATTTCAAAAAATGTTACGAAGGGAGACAAAAGAGCGTGGTCCAGCGTACAAAAATTAATTTTTTCGCGCTGCGATGTGCAGCACACGGAGGAAACAGAATATTGCCACGTAGCCAAGAACGACGCAAAGCTTTTCTGATCGCAGTGAGCTAGCGAGCTCCTGCTCTACAAAAGACTAGAATGAAACACAAACGTCAAAGAAGCAGTCCGCAGTGTGACGTGCACAGATGAACGTCAATAAAGTGAGTTGCGCGGTGTTTGCTATGCATGCATTACTCTCGGAACGTTATTAATTTCAAATCCATGAAAATAGGATCGAGAACATTGTCGAAGAAACAAAAAATCGAGTTAGCGACAAGGTGTGAGATATTTCGCGGAAATATGAAAAGTAAAAGCACAAGGACGTCCCAAAGCTTTTTTACACGCGAGCCTGAGCGCAAGGTAATACAAGTTTGCAAACAAGTAATGAAGCACCGCTACATCCTGACTGATATTACAAAAATCCGGCTTTAGGTGAGCCTTGTACAATTCTAGGTCCACGATGCTCTCAAAAGGGTACATTGCTTTTTCCATTCTCACACACATTGCATTTCAACACACTGTCACACACTTATAATCGAAGCTGAAATCTCCCGTTGTTTGCCTTGGAATGGCGCACCTCCATTTCTCACGCAGCTCCCCGTCGCTCGGTCAACAGAACAAGGAAATGTTTTCTGTGGTATTGTTGTACAAGGAACGACATCCCGGGTCACAACACATGTTCGGCATCGTCGTTGCACTACTTAAGTCGCATCACGAGAACGCGATATGCACGCTACATTTTTTTCCCGCACAAAACAAACACAACTCGCCGCGGCTCTGCCGTTCGAGCCAGCGCAACGCCGCCGGAGGAGTGACCTCGGTGAGAGGGTGGCGCCACCGTGCGGCGGCCAAACGCAGCATATGACGCTCTCCCATTGAGTTACGGAGCAGTTTCGTGACCAGTAAAGCATTGAAGGACTCTGATATCGGTTAGGCAGATACTGCAGTGACATAAAATTCAGATTATTCAACGCCCTTTCTAACAATACCAGTTCTAATAAAATGTTTTCATAAGTAGTGGTTGCGAAAAAAATGATCGAATTCAAAATTTTTGTCCAGACGCCGAAGAAAATGAAACAAAAGAAGCTGTGTACAGTGTGTTGCGACGGTAATTGTAACACTTTAAAAATTTTTCCTGAGCGAACCGCCGCTCTGTTCGCGCTCAAACTTCACACGAAGGTCACATTTTGTGGTCTATTTTGTTTGACACCGGAAACAACGGCGGTACTTACCTGCTTATCCTAAAAAAAAAAAAAAAAGCGATTTTCGCCTATGGGAAAATGGCGCTGATTTGGACGTGCGAGCCCAAAAGCCGGGTTTTCTGATCGTCTGTTAGCTCATTTCTACGGGCATTTTCTGATCGTCTGCTGCACCATTTGGCTTCGTACGGGAATCCCAAACGCGCGTTTCACTCTGCAGGTGGTTTCGTCGTTTTAACATCAACTTGTGCTGGCTCGCACATCCAAATCAGCAGCCATTTTCCCATAGGTGAAAATCGTTTTTATTTATTTTCAGAATACACAGGTAAGTACCATCGTTGCTCCCGGTATCAAACAAAATAGACCACTAATTGCGACCTTCGTGGCAAGTTTGAGCGCGAATAGAACGGCGGTTCGCTCAGGAAAAAATTTTTAAAGTGTTCCAATTATCGTCGCAACACCCTGTATAACAAACCACCCGTAGTAGAAAAAATTTAGAATATAAACTTTGTAGGTAAACATTTCAAAACCCGTCCTCGAAGTAAAAATTGAGTTACGCTGACCAATTTATCAGATATAAAAGAAAATGTTAGGACACGTGATGCCCACGCCTTGTGGTGAAGCCCAACCTCCATTTCAAAATGCGCAATTTTGAATGGTTTTTTGGAATAGATCTGGTGGTTCGACGTGATTAGAGGGACCACTTAGTCCCGACGTAATGTCCAAGCACTTTGTCAAAGGCCAACACAAGGTTCAGGGAAAGCAAGCGATGTGAAGCAATCCGCTTTGAGTTGAGAGCCAAACTCGGTGGTGGATGCTTGTTGGATGTTCTGATAATCACTTACCTGTCAAAACTTTCACTTGCGGTTTATCATCATCTTATGACTCACTATGGTAGCCCTGCTTGCTGGAATAAGGTGTGATGCAGTAGAATCCTGCCCAGCAAGCTTTCAAAGAGTAGCTGTCACGCGACAAAAAAAGTTCAGCATTACGAGCCTCCTACAGTGCAGCCCACCGAGCATTTTCAAAAAGAAACAATATCAGGTCTCTTGGATACCCCGTCAGCGGTGTTCAAGGCCGATCGGAAGCACCTTTGTTGTCTGAACTGATATCCCGGCACTTGGTGTTATCTTTCGACGTTCAGCTGGAGCTGTTATGCCAGAAAGTAAGGCAGAAGTGAAATCGCGAGCGGTGTGCTTTTTTTGAGGAACAGTAGCAGGTGACGGAGGCGCCGTGGCAAATTTGATTGAAGTTTGGTAACCGCGTAGTAGTGCCGAATCTACATTTGGCAATGCAAAAACGAAACTGAAACTGATGGAAATTGGCTGAAAAGGCCAGGTTCACTTGTTAGACATGCAGGGGACCTTCAGAAATGAGCTTGAGCAGAATAAAGCTACCTTTTCTCTGTATTAATTTAAAGCTTAATAGTGATTAGCTGGTGTCATTTTCAGGTAATTACCACCTCTCAACGCTGTCGGATTACAAAGCTGATAACATTATTTGACATTTGACTTGCTGGGATCCCTTTTATCAAAAAGTGTGATGGTAATGCAGCATAACCAAGCGAAGCATGCTTTTTTGTCAACTGGAGCAGCCATGCCCTTTTTCACAAAAACACACACACCTCCGGTCGCAAAAAATGCTGTCAAAAGTCTCACTGTCGCTGGAGTGGGAAAATTTAAGTTGATTCTAAAAGTACAGTGCATAGAATAATCACTGGGGTGCATTAGGTGTATGAGAAACGAGTACTGTATTTTCCGGTCTATAAGTTGCACTTTTGTACAAGTCGCACCCCCCTCAAACTGGCAGTTTTTTCCGAAAAAAACGTATACAAGTCGCACTGGTGTATTAGACGCACCGGTGTACACAACGCACTCGCACAACACAACATACACAACACACATCCTCATAGAGGATCCGTTCGTTAGGAAGTTCGGCGAAAGTACATGGTTGCGGTGGCCGCCTCCTCTGAACGCATCCCCCGGGAAGCAGTGCTAGACGTGTGCATATGCCGTCCAAAGTCTAGACAGAACTAACTTCTCAAAAATGGTTTATCGATACACACAGATAGCATGTACTTACAGACGGCGTTTAGGCAAAGCCATCGAAACCTTCTTCCTCCGACTCGCCAACAAATAATTCATGAATTTAGACCATAGAGCCTGTGTCTCTTAACGTGCACTGGCGTCACGCCGCACACAGGCACCTTTTCGAGCGTGGACCACGCGTGGCCGCCACGCACCAAATTTATTCCATATTTAAGTCTCACCAGTGGATAAGATGCACCAACGAAAATTTCAGAAAAAAATCCGCGACTTGTACACCGGTAAATACGGTACAACATGTCAAAATCGGCAATGTAAAGCATCGATCACTGGTGCTTGGTTTGAACATGCGTGGTAAAGAAAGAGTTAAGCGCCCCCTCCCGTGGTTTTGCGGTGTCCCTCGCCATCAGCCTCGTATCCGAAAGAAGAATGGAAAAGGCACCAAAGATAGAGCAAGAAGGAAAGGGGAGGAGGAGGGTATGGCAAAAGTGTGAGAGGGAGGGCCGTATGCCAATGGCGCCGTGCGAAACATGCTCTGCGGTAGCAATGCGTTACGAGATAGTGCCAGAGGAACAGGCGCAATTGTCCATTCACCGATGACGCAATCACTTCCCGAGACGAAGGAAAGGCTGCCTGACTGAACAGGAGGACAGCGTCACCGATGCCAGAATCCAGAGGTGCACACCGCCAAAGCAGCAGCTATGCGCTGTCACCAGGAAGACTGTAGAGTTTGTGCTGTGCTCAGATTTTGCATTAGGGAGTATCGCAATTGTCAGCGTCTTTTTTTTAAACATCAATCTATCGGTGTAGCCCATATTGTCAGTAGTGCTCATTTTGGGAACGAAAAGTGCGTTACATTCAAATTGTTTTGCATCACAGAACCGAGCTGACACACAGTTGGACAACCGACTGTAGTGAATTTTTAGAAGCTTTGTTAGCACTGCACTGCCTAGGTTGGCAAAATGTCTTTGTCTGGATGACGGCCACAGCACTTCAAAGAAAAAAAGGGTCAGTGTTCAACTGATGATGTCCCCATAACCAACCTGTAAAGCAAAGCATTCTAACATATGCTTACTTCGTACAAATGAATAGTTAGACCAGCATTAGAATATGTCGGTGTAATTTGGGATTTACGCCAAGACTAACATCAGCCGACTCGAAAACGTACAAAAGAAAGCTGTGCGCTACATGTTTAACAATTTTGGGTGCACTTCAGTTACCGAGCTTTTAAGACGAGATGAGTTACCGTTATTAACATGCACAGATCTTTTGTATCGATTGAAGTTTTTCTACCAAATAATCAAGGGGAATTATAAAATAGACATTGTAGATATAATTTTATTTTCAGCAGGGTACACGACTAGGCGACGACATGAAGTAACGGTCGCGCCATCGCACATGTACTAACAGTCATAAGTATTTCGTCTTTCCTAGAATCTTTTCTGGCTGGAGTAAACTTCCGAATACACAAGTCCTACAGCCATCTTTAAAGGCCAACTGCACTCAAATTTCACCTCGGCCAAATTTGTTTTTAATGCGTAGTAAGTACCCCCAAATAAGCTGAGACACAAGTGGTAGCCCCGTGAAACGCCTCGTTAATCAGTCAAAAGCGTTTAAAAAGGCTCCGCCGCAGACCACTCTGCACCTGCCGGCGGATCGCGTAAACAGCCATGACGCGCCTGTGACGTTCCAGCCGACGGTGGCTTTTTCCTCTGGCCAGCCACGCAGCGGGAGAACCGGTCGAGCTCTGCTGCCCCGTGCGCGCGTAGAGCTTGCGCGCAGACATTCTCCCGAACTGGTGACCGTCCGGCCGCTCGCTGGACGGCTGCAACGTCACTGCAATGGCCGTGCTCTCCTCGGTTTCGGTTTCAAAATCGCCGATTTTTGCTGGCCGCTTGCGGCGTCCATGTGCGTATTTCAGCTGTTGTATTTTGCATGTTGCTTTCTTTTTAAGCAGACTATACGGAAATAGGGTTTTCAAGAAGTCGAAATTTTGAGTGCAGTTGGCCTTTAAGTTTGTTCGGGTCCCACCTTAATATTGTATAACAAGAGAGAGAGAGAGAGAGAGAGAGAGAGAGAGAGAGAGAGAGAGAGAGAGAGAGAGAGAGAGAGAGAGAGAGAGAGAGAGAGAGAGAGAGAGAGAGAGAGAGAGAGAGAGAGAGAGAGAGAGAGAGAGAGAGAGAGAGAGAGAGAGAGAGAGAGAGAAATTTTATTGAAATGAAAAAACACAGAAAGGTCGGCCTGATGGTATTAGTTCTAGCCAGCTATTGTGTGTGTGGGAAGGGGAATGGGAAGAAAGTGCATGGATGGAGGACAAGAGAGATGGAGATGGCAGAGAAATGAAAAAATGGCTGTGTGCAAAAGATGCCTACACTTACCGTATTTACTCGCATAATCCTCGCACTTTTTTTTCGGAAAAGTCAATGCGAAGATAGGGGGGTGCGAGAATTATGCGACGAAAAAAAATCCGGTGCACAGTGTTGCCAATTTGCCTTCTGCCAGTCCCGCTAAATGTAGCGGTCGTTTTTTGTATATGTAAGCTCAGTGTTGTCAACAGCAGCTATTTCTTTTTATTTTATTATTTACAACGTAAACAGTCTCCCGTCAATCAGCGTTCATGAAATTGCCGCCTTTGCTTTCTGGCGCGCTCCCTATCTCGTCGGCGTCACGTGCGTGCCCTACTCCAGTAACGCACGTCGAAGTCGGTGGCGCCGAAGTGCCTGCCTGCGGCACGGCTGCCGTGTTCGATCGCGTACTCTATCGCTTTCAATTTGAAAGCGGCAATGTAGCTGGCGTTCTTCCCAATGGCGAAGCGGCACCAAGCACAAAACAAAGAGATCAAAAAGTTCTCAAAATGGCAGCGAGATATCCACCACTGACGCGAGTGACTCACTGACTGCTGCTGCTCAACGACGGGACCACGACGGCGACACGACGACACGACAGCGGGCTGCGCGAACGCAGTCTAGTTGCGCGCACGCGAAACCGGCTTAAGTACAGTGCGAGTAGCGTGTTAGGGCGCCTGTTAGGGAGTAGCCATGCAGGTTGTTGGGGTGCCTGGATGGCCTTGATACACAGCGCTCTCCGCCGAACGGAGAGGTGGCGGGGGAGGGCGCGCGTTGGAGAGCGCGTGCACCATGCGGGTTTCGCGAGCAGGCAACTTTCGCCGCTGCAAAGTTGGGGGTGCGAGGATTATGCGAGGAACCAAACAATCCAAGTTTTGGTGGCTCACATTAGGGGTGCGAGGATTACGCGAGTACGAGGATTACGCAAGTAAATACAGTATACAATGTGTGTGTTTAGTTTGTCAAGACGGGCCTCAACTACAGTAATGTCGCTGCCAGGCCACCACTGCTGCGTAGAAATGTCTGTAAAATCGACGGTTGGGCTAGTTGGTGTTGATACATCATTAAGTAGCGCTGGAGACAGGACGCAAGATGAGGAGACACACACCACGGCGCATTGTCAACGCTGCTTTGAATGCCTTGTGCGAATGCTGGGCGTTTGGCCAAGAGCGCAGCAGTACTTCCTCAGACACAACCAGACAATCCAAACGGGCCAACGATGTGGCTAATTGTTCTCGAGGATGCGCGTAGGTAGACACTTGCAGGGAACATACGGAATTGTATAATAGATCTTGTGTTGTCGTGTGTTATTATTTGTCACAACCTTCTTCTACCCGAGCAGAAATGGAACCGATTCACCTGTGCTGCATTGTGCAACTGTTGTCAAACTCTTGCGTTCTTTTTATGCCTTGTAACCCACCTGCTAAAATCGATATTGGGGATTGCAGTATTCATAAATAAATGTTCTTGACTTCCCTGTTCTCGCAGCCGCGGTGCCTGTCCAGTACACGCCGTCCCTGCTGAGCCCCGTGTTCGTGGCTACCCCCGGGGCTACCCCCTCGTATGGACACGGCTACCCGTCCTACGGTGCCGTGCTGCCCGGTGCAGGTAGTTCAGCCATGATGCAGCCGGCTTGGCGCCCCAGCAACATAGCCTCCCCGCTGGTGTAGCTTCCGCTCTGCTGCTGCTGCCCCCCTGCCTCACTGCGTAAGCTGTCCCTCGTCCGCACTACCCGGCTTGATCTTGCTGGATTGGGCTTGGCTTGGCTTGGAACAGTTTTCGTTTTTTGTTATTCCTAAACTAGGCCACTTGAAACAGAGTTACTCGATATGAGAAGTTGCGAAATTCTCCATAGGCCGCGTGTACTGAAAAGCGGTCTGCAGTTCGCCCACTGTGCTGGGTGCATCTGGATTAGCCTGCCACCTGTCAACAGAAAAATGAAGTACTAATACCCAACTGCTTGCAGCTGTGGTCGCTAGCATGAAAAATTGCACCAAACTGCAACGAAAGAGCCAGTACAGCTAGGATTCTGACGCTCACGCGAATTTCAATGGGAAAAAATGCCAACTTAACCTCAATTTTAATGCAGGTTCATGGTGGTGCTATTTTTAGTGGTTTAATGGATACCTTGGACAATAAATCAATCCAAAAAACGTGGGGTTCAGATAGCAAAAATTGTCACAGAAGTCGTTTTCTCGGAAGTCACATTTTGGGGTTGCGCGTTTTATATTCTGTACGTTTCTATAGTTTTCTTGCCTAAAACCGTTGCAAAGTGCCATGGAAAAATACTTGTCAGCCGAGGTGACCAGATAGTTGCGCAAGTTGACGAAACAACCGAAATTTTTGGTTCAGTGTATCTCCAGAACAACACTACCGGGTGCCACCATCTTGGTATGGTTAGATTGGCCGAGTCCTTGTCATTCGCATTCCGGTCGCTTTTTTTATCTTCTCGCATACACACCAAAATTGCAGAAAAAGAAAGATGGTGAAAAGATGAAAACAAACGCTTCTATTGGATCTATTGCCGGGTTCACAGAAGCGGTTGTCCGTATCTCTGTGTAATGCATTAGTTCATGTGCTTAGTGCGCTTCGCCGATCTTTTCCTTGGTTTAGGTTACGCGTGCGACTGGGTTCCCATTCAGTTGTTTTATCTGTTGCGGTACTGAACAATGACGTTATCGCGGCAGTAATGCTCGAGAACGTGGGCCAGATTACGGGAAGTGTGCGGCTCGGAAGACGGAGTTGATCGAAAACAACTTCACCGTCGTTCGCCCTTGAGTGTGAAACACGCTGCGTGCGTCTATAATCAGTGTTTGTGAAGCGAAATTTCGGACTCGTTGCAGTATTACAAAACGCTGAGTTATTGCTGTTGGACAGCGAGCTCACGGGCCGCGGAAATGGGACGGTCGACACGCCAGAAGTTGCGGCGCAAGCTGCATCGCTGCGAAGTTTTTGGGCAGCGCCCGATAGAGGAACTGGTTAATCTTGCACACGAGTAATAGTATTTAACGCATGTGAAGTTAAATTTGATGCCAAAAGTGAAGTGGCCGAATTATCAGCGTTACTCCAATTACGATCGTGGTAAACGTGCACCTCGCGGATGGAAATGGGAGAGCTCGTTAGGCGCAACGACCGTCTCCTCACTTTGCGCAAATTTTGCCGTGGCCCAACATTTGTTCGTACAATGCAGTCTAGGATTTGAAAATAATAATGCCAACATTGAAATGATAACAAAAATACCTTGCTATTGCAGCATTTTTTAATTCGGTGGTTCTAACCGCTCTCTTCATTGTCAATGCGTACAGCCTCAGTAAAATTTAAGCTTGTAAGAAGGTAGTTCTGTTCGTATCTTAGCATACTCAGTTGAAAAAATCTGTCTCCGAAGGCTGTTTTAGTATTGCTAGTACTCCAAACTGATTAAAAATTGTACTTTTTCCCGAGTTGTTGCAAATTTGATTTTTTAGGCTCCTAAGATCAAGTGTCGTTGGCTGCTCCAAATGAAAATTCTTCAGCTCCAAAATCGACACTTCGCTGCTCCGAAAACTGCTCCCAAAACTTTTTCCGCTGTGTCACCCCTGTATGTGCAAAAATGCGAGCATAGCATATCAAAACAAAAACAAATGTGCAGTTTCTTTTAATTCAGAATAGCTTGCACAATTGGACAATTCGGAACATCTTGATGGTAGGTAGTGCACTGGTTTGTCGTCTTTTTTCTTAATGTCTGTGTGTAAGTGCGCTACCATCACGACGTTGCAAATGCAACATCAACTAGCCCAGTTGTCACTTCTTCCACAATTTGAGAATTTTGCTAACGTTCCATGTTCACCACTATGGTGTGTTTTTTTTTTTTCTTCAAAGGTTGCGAAGGTACTAATGATGCCATGGCCATATTTGGTCGCTTAATTGTACAAATTTAGCGCAATGATAGAAATAGTTTTGTACAAGGAAGTTATACACTTGGCACGTAATGATGAGGGAAATTCTCACTCCGAAGGAACAGAGGTGAGCGATCGCGTGCGAGAGCACCTGGGAGCAGCCTCTGAGCCGCCTCGGAGACGACAGCAGCGGCGCCGCTTTGTCATAAAATGTTGTTGGCTCGCCACCAATCCAATACTCACACCTCCCCCTTCTAGCCGCCATAACAAAACGGCAGCATGCGGGAGCGCCGCCATACGCAGTTTGTAGGCAAGAAGCTTGTAGGCAAGGAGCTCACTCGTGGACTCTGTGGCTCGCTGCATCCGCGGCATTGGGCGGCCTATGTTGCCGTTCACTTTTGATTGAGACCTTGTTTCAGTGCTTGCGTCTCCCAAAATCTACTTCTAGTACAACCAAAATTTCGTGCCTAGTTGTCCATAAAATTTAATTTCGGAAAATCCGGCTTCATTACACTGAGGGTGAAAATACATGGTGTGCATACACTTGAAGGTGGTAAACAGAATTACGTGGTTCGTGTCATCGGGGCTTCGTTAAATTGAAGTTCATTACATCGAGGTTTAACTGTATCTCAATTGACTGTTCTTCGCCTTCCCTTGTTGCCTTCCCTCTGCACTGGCAAGCCACGTGGAAAAGCCAAATGTGTTGCACTGCTTTGACGTGTGAGCAAACTCTACAGGATATCTAGGGTTGTTCATTTTCAGGTAAAACCCAACTTCACCCTATTTTTACACCCCAAACATGTTTCTGGAGAATGGGCCTTTTCACAGTAGCGATCTGCACAATCGTGGTCTGGCAATCCACTGTTCTCAACCAGTACTTGCTGGAAGCAAGCCCCACAAACACAGCTCCCGAACTCATTGAGTATTGGCATGACTCTACTGCTCACTACCCCAGGCTGCCTATGCAAAGATAATGGAAGCTGTGATCTCGACACAACCTTCTCCCGGCTGAGATGCATTCAACAATTAGACAAGTCTCGAATGGAGACCGGCATGTTGCACATGGAGACGATAATGTGATATGTAATCTAGGAGTGAAAAATCGGTGGCCAGCTTTTCGAGAACAGATTGTTTCATTTCTTGGAAGTTATCAATGCCCTTTTACTGTTATCGTCACTCATTCATTTCCAAACAAATTCAATTTCGGAGAGCATTTGCTAGAAAACCCTGGCATTCCTTCGATTAGCAACTTGAAACAGACACCTAGTTAAGGCATTAGTTACGAATCTCGTGATACTGGTAAAATAAACTGAGTATATTACTTAGTAAATATATTTAAATTGAAAAAACCAAATTTCGGAGTGGTTTTACAGAAAAAAGCCCATTTCTCTCTTATCATCAGTTTAAAAAATAGCACCCGATTTCTACCTCCCAATTTAAAAAATATATATAAAACCCAAAAACGAACAACACTAATATCCAATAATTTTATGTTGCTTTTTTGTGGCCCTGCTAGTGTACTGTGAATCGGACTGTGGCGAGTTGTAGTTTTGTGTGCTGCTTTCTTCGCTGGTCGTGCCACGCATGTTAGATCACCATTTGCTTTTTTGTTGTCTTTTTGTGCTGGTTTGCGGTAAAGGGATTAGAGTGAGGCACAGTGTATTCAACAGCTTTTGTTCTCTATATGAAAGATAAGTTCAAATTGTAGCTTCTAGTATAGAACTGTGTTAGATCCCTCTAAGGTTTAGGTTGAACTGCATGACCATAGCCCATTGTGTGTTCTTCCTGCTAATAATGCCATCTTCTTTGGTATGTTTTTTAATTGCCCCCTTTCCAGGCTTCCACTGCCGGCCCCAGCAATACTTCCCGGCTTTTTTATGAGGCATTCTGCTGAGGGGAGCTTCCAGTGCCTTAAATAACACCGCCCCCTCCCCCCACCTTTTTCTTTTCTTCCACATTCCATATTTTTTACGTGTTCCCATTTGTGACCAGAGCACCACGGCAAACCCAGCGTGCCTTTTGCCAGTGTGTCACTGCTCTTACTGTTGTGCCTTAGCCTGTTTTATTATGCCACCGAAGGGTTTTGTGACGTTGGTGTTCCAGTGTGCGCTTATGTCCAAGCCCAGTATTACCTTTTTATGTGCTGTGACGCTTTTTTTTATTGCCGTGCCCCATGTTGAGTTCTTACTCCAGCACAATTTTCGCTCAGCTTTTATAACCACATTTTGTTCTGGGCGTTCTTTACTTTTTGCTGGAAGAGTTTTAAAGGTTGTACTTTTGCAAAAACTTTTTATCCTTTGCACTTTTTTGCTTTACCTGCTAACCATCTTTTTACAAACAGCGTACAGAATATTAAAAAAAAACAAAAAAAATGGTAGGCCAGTTGGTCATTTGTTTTAATGAGAAATTGTCACAAAGAAAAAATGACAAGTGTAAACAAAGGTGATAACTGTAGGACACCTCCGTTCCACTTTCTTGTAGTGCCTTTGCCTTGCATAGTTTGTTGCCTAACCTTTTTGGCATTTTTTAAAAACCACTCGTTTACCTTCAAGTGAAGACAAATACTCTGTTTGTTTGAGTTCAAAAACACTCCTATACATAATTGCTAAATTTTAAAGTAGTGGTAATTGTATTGATGAGATTGCAGGGGTTTTTGGTCATTGCTGTTTAACCTACAGCTAGTAATGAACAATTTCACCTCCAATGTAGGCAAAGAATAATCTTTTTATATTTGCCTACAAATGTCTAGATTAAACGTGATTAAACTTTTATATGGGATCGCTTACTGAACCTAACTTAATCTATCACATCACTGCATGGTTTTAATGCATAATGAAGATAAACATTGCCCTTTGATCTCTTATTCGAAAGGAGGATAGCCTGTTGAGTCGTAGACTGTTATAAAGATGATTTTTAATGATGTAAGATGGAAGCATTTTAATTACTACATGAACCTTGCTTGGTGGTAAGACACGTGGTTTTTAATTAGGCCTGTGGTTAGGTGTTGCTTTAAACTTTAAAATGTAGGTCGTGACAGACAGTGTTCGGCTATACTTTAACATGGTATATGTTGGTAGTGTGAGTGTGTTGACCTTGCTTGATCAGAGAGCACAGGTGTTTTGACTAGTGATATGTTTTGTGACAATATTGACATTGCTGTGTTGAAAAGAGTGGAAACGCACAGTGAACTAACTCCCTTCTTGCTGAATTTTAGTAGACAGTTCAAGTCTTGTTCGGCTTTTTTTTTTCTCTTTCTTTCTTTCAGTTAAGCTTTTGCAGTGGAAAAAATTTTTTCTCTGATAATATTCTTACTTCTGTGAGGTACTTTTTGATGTTGCATTCTGTGGTAAAGTACAAAAATAAGTGTGTTACGAAGCTGAAATTAACAGTGTTAATTATTTATTTGCTTGGTGTGAGAGTATATCGCACGTAAGTGCATTATTTTCCTTTTATTTTTAACAGCTCAGACCTCGTATGGTTGGGTGTATTTAATTCCTATAGCTATAAGCTTTAAAATCCTTTAATCCCTCTTTTTTTGCGTTAAGTTAGGCCAAACAAGTTTTCCTGAGGTGGCAAGTTACCATTTTTCTCAACAATTTTTATGTCAAATTTAAGGTGGTGGGAATTTTGCAGCTGCCTTCACGATCTGTGCCACAGCACAAAACTCTTT